>NC_045614.1:186221362-186524393 GCF_009829155.1 Mustela erminea
TTAGCATCATCAGTGAGTCACACCGGTAGCATGTGGTCTTAACATAATGTGGTACAGTGAGGAGAAAGACAAAAATAAGTCTTCCAAACCTGTAACGCTAGTCTTACCATGAAAAAAATCATTAAAAATTTGAGGGCTTGTGTGTATATTGATTAGATATCAGGAGATTATACATAGAAGATTTTGTACATATGTATATGTGTATATTAGATTTCGTGTGTGTATATCTCTGCATATAATATATATGACATATAAAAAGAATTTTGTTTTAAGGAATTGGTGCCTCTGGTTAGGGGTACTGGCAGGCTGGTGAATTTGAAACTTGGACAAAAATTGACCCTGTGGTCTTGAATCAGAATTCCTTCTTTTATGGAAAACCTCAGATTTTGCTCTTAAGATCTTCAACTGATTGGATGAAGCCCCACCGTATTACCAAGGGTAATCTCTACTTAAAGTCAACTCCTTGCAGATGTTGACTACTATGTTAACAAAATAACCTAGTATTTTAATCTAGCCAAGTTGATATTTAAGAATAATCACCTAGAGATACCTGCCCCGGTAGGGACGTCTAAGGAACTATCACAGCCCAGAGTTGGAGAAGAAACATGACATCTGAATACACTGTGATACCCAAAGTGGGATTCTGAAACAAAAGAAACACTGGGGGAAAGAGTGAGATTTAAATGAGATGTAGCTTAGTTAAGAATCTACAAAAAATTGCATCAAAGAAGACAGATGCCTAAACAGACAATTCTCCTTTAGAGAGGAAGATAGTGCTACAACAGATCACATCCAGTGTCCCAGGGAGACAGACCAAGACTGAAAAGAGAGGAAGCGTAGGAGCTTCAGAGCCTGACTGCAATTTTCTAAAGTGACAGAAATAGAGATGACCAATTGTCCTCTCACCATCTTCTTTCCTGACCCACCGACAAAGCAAAAGTCTAAAATCGTGACTACATGGCGTTAAATGTCTAAAACTTGTGTCTTTGGTCTGTATCGGATTATTTCCTCTGAGACATTATACTTAGTATTTGGGTTGTGGCCTCCGAGTGAGCAAATACAACATTGTAAAGCCAATACTCAGGATCTGTGGCACAACCTCTTCCACAAATAAGTTATTAGCAATCCTATAGGCAAAATCACTCATTCAACTACTTGGGCATATAGCTTTCAACCATCTATCTGACAACAACCATTTCATGTTAATAAATAAAATGCTTTAAGTGTTCTTCCAAAATTAAGAGCTTGACTATAATCCTCATGCTAGGCAAAGTTAGGCTGAAATTCCACATTAACCCTATAATCTTAATGACTAGACGAAAGGAAAGTGCATTTTTTGGTTTCCATCCCATTTCAGGGTAGGACAGGTAACCTTCCATCTTGTAGCTACACTATCTGGAATATGTGGCCTCCAAAGTCACAATAAAAGGAGAGAAAAATAAAGAATTATAAGAATAAGTCCAGGTTTGGAAGTAGTTTATACCCCTTTGTCCCATCTTGTTAGAATTCAGTCATGTTATCCTGACCTAACTACAAAGGAGGCTGGATCTTTCTATGTCCAGGAAGGGGAAACAGTGCAATGAAAACATAGCATAGCACCTGCTGTAATTGTCAACTAAGTCTGAAAAATCTTATAGACTTAATTCCCCCTTATAAGCTCATATGCAAATTAAATATTAAATACCCTGTGAATTCCTATAACAAGGAAACTAGACTAACTTTGTTTAATTAACTGTTTCCCAAAGTTACTTAACATTGTTTAACTCAGTTCTTATCCTCAAGGAATATCAATAAATATCTTGGGGGAAAAAATGACACTGTATTTGTTTAAGCACCATTTGGATACACTAACTTGAAGATACCTGTCTCTTCTTTTTCTGTGCTTCTATGACCAAAAGCTCCCGTTTGTGTGTGTGTGTGTGTGTGTGTATTCATTTCACTTCAAAGTCACCTTATCTAGGAGCCAATGTTCCTATTGAAATCATTTCTTGATCTCATAATTTAACCATGGGTGAACAATCCTATTTCCCTAGATTCAGAATTCTCCTGATAGATATTTAACGGAATCCTCCAATACAGACATACACCCTTTTGTTGCACTTCCTGGGTATAGTGGGTTTTCTTTTCCTTGTTGTTGTTGTTGTTGTTGTTTTCACAGATTGAAGGTTTGTGACAACCCTGAGTTGAGCAAGTCTATTGGTGCAATTTTTCCAACCACCTTTGTTTAATTCATGTCTCTGTGTCACATTTTGGTAATTTTTATGATATTTCAAACTCTTTCATTATCATTATATTTATTATGGTGATTTGTGATCAGTGATCTTTGACGTTACTAATAAATTGTTTTGGGGTGCCATGAACTGCACCCTTGTAGGATAGCTAACTTAATAACCGTTGTGTGTGCGTTCTGCCTGTTCCACTGACCTGCTGTTTCTCCATTTCTCTCGGTTTCCTTGGGTCTCCCTATTCCCTGAGACACAGTAATATTAAGATTAGGTCGAATAATAACCCTACAATGGCTTCTAAGTGTTCAAGTGAAAGAAAGAGTCACATGTCTCTCTCTTTAAGTCAAAAGCTAGAAATGATTAAGTTTGGTAAGGAAAGTATATTGAAAGCTGAGATAGGCTGAAACCTAAGCCTCTTGTACCAGTTAGCTAAGCCGTGAATGCAGAGCAAAAGTTCTCAAAAGAAATTAAATGTGCTACTCCAAGAAATACATGAATGATAAGACAGCGAAAGAGTAATATTGCTGAGATGGAGAGTTTTAGTGGTATGGGTGGAAAATCAAACCAGCCACAACATTCCCTTAAATCAAAGCCTAATTCAGGGCAAAGACCTAACTCTCTTCAGTTCTGTGAAGGCTGAAAGAGATGAGGAAGTGGCAGAAGAAAAGTCTGAATCTAGCAGAGACAGGTTCATGAGATTTAAGGAAAGAAGCCATCTTTATTACATAAAAGTACAAGGTGAAGCAGTGACTGCTGATGTAAAAGCTGCAGGAAGTTATCTAGAAGATCTAGCAAAGATAATTAATGCGGGCGGCTACACTAAACAACAGATTTTCCACATAGATGAAACAGTCTTACAATGGAAGACGATGTTATCCAGGATTCACATACCTTGAGAGACATCCACATCTGGCTTCAAAGCTTCAAATGACAGGTTGATTCTCTAGTTCACAGCTAAATGAAGCTGCTGATTTGAAGTTGAAGTTGGTGCTCATTTACCATCCCCCAAATCCTAGCACCCTCAAGAATTATGCTGTATCTACTCTGCCTGGGCTCTATAAATGGAACACAAAGCCTGGATGACAGCACATCTCTTTACAACATGATTTACTGAGTATTTTTCTTCTACTGTTGAGGCCTACTGCTAAGAAGAAATGATACCATTCAAATTATGACTGCTCGTTGACAATGCTCCTCCTTACCCAAGAGCTCTGATGGAGATGTGCGAGATTAATGTTGTTGTCATGACTGCTAGGTACAACGTTCACTCTGCAGCCCATGGATCAAGGAGTAATTTCAACTTACAAGTGTTACTTTTGAAGAAGAACATTTTTGTAAGGCTATCGCTGCCATAGAAAGTGATTCTCCTAAAGAATGTGGGCAAAGTCAGTTGAAAACCTTCTGGAAAGGATTCACTATTCTAGATGTCATTAAGAACATTCATGACTTATGGGAAGGGGTCAAAATATCAACATGAACAGGAGTTTGGAAAAAGTTGATTCCAACCCTCATGGATGACTTTGAGGGGTTCAGGTCTTCAGTGGAGGATGTAACTGCAGAAGTAGTGGAAATAGCAGGAGAACTGGAATTAGAAGTGGAGCCTGAGGATGGAACAACATTGCTGAAATCTTACGATAAAACTTAAACAGATGAGGAGTTGCCTCTTACGGATGAGCAAAGTGGTTTTTTCAGATGGAATCTATGCCCAGTAAAGATACTGTGAAGATTGTTGAAATGACAACAAAAGATTTAGAATAGTACGTAAACTTTGTTGATAAGAGCAGCAGCAGGGTGTAAGAGGACTGACTCCAATTTTGAAAGAAGGTCTGTAGGTAAAATGCTGTCAATGCTACAGAGAAATCATTTGTGAAAGGAAGAGTCAATTGATGTGACAATCTTCATTGTTCTCTTATTTCAAGAAATTGCCACAGCCACCCCAGCCTTCAGAAGCCACCACCCTGATCAGTCAGCAGCTCTCATCTTGGAGGCAAGACCCTCCAATAGCAAAGAGATTACAACTCACTGAAAGCCTTTCAGTGGTTAGCATTTTTTAGAAATAAAGTATTTTTTAATTAAGGTATGTACATTTTTTTGAAACAGTGATATTACACACTTCATGGACTACAGTATCATGTGAATGTCACATTTACATACACTGGGAAACCAGAAAATTCATTTGATTCACGTTGTTGAGATATAAGCTGTATTGCAGTGGTCTGGAACTACGCCTGTGATATCTCAGAGGTATGCCTCTCCTGATCTCCCAGTTCTCTGGAACCAGTTTCTCCAGGTTTTGAGAAATACTAGAACCAGACTGATGGCTGACTTTTTCTGGAAAGTAAGTAAAATTTCTTGGTATGCATGTCATTAAATTACCTAATTCCTGAAATGATTTACCCCTAATTTTCCTTTGCTCTGATCATTGTTACCCGTATATATAAATTTCATTTTTATAGCACTTATCGTAGTGTACATTTGTAAGACACCTAAATCATTTTTGGAGTAAGGCAGTAAATAGAAGTGTAGAAAATCATAGATTAGATAGGTGATAGATGATTGATAGATAGGTAGATGAATACATTTTTTAAATATGTCTTTTGTTGTTCTGATTGCATAGTCTGTAGCTATGTGTTTCTGTGTTTTGTGACTAGTTGCTGAGGAACCACTTAGAGTTAATGAGAAGTATAGGAGTTTCCCTTGATATTTCATTAGTCTAAAACCTGGATTTTCTAGATTCATGAAGATTTCTACCCAATATTATGGCAGCAGGATGTCAAATCTAATTATAATATGTGAAGCATATTAAAATATAAATGAAAAATGATGACTTTTTCTTATGTGACAAAAACAATAAATTCTTATGTGTACTTTATCAAACTTCCATTCATATATATATTAAAATGTACTATGTTAGAAACCTGAAGGTAATATAAAAAGATAAACTCAATATTGGACAAAACTAAAAATTAAACTTGGGTAAAATAATATTTATTTATTGACAGGCAGTTAGAGAAATGAAGTTAGTAATATTCAGCTTTAGTTTCTTTCTTTTGAAGAAGCATTCCCAAATACAAATCATTCTTGTCCCTCTTGGCCAGTTATTTCTGGTACTGCTCAGAGTCCTAGCACAAGTATGATGTGGGCCCCTTCTTGACATTCTGGCTGGCTAGCCAAATGTCAGTTTAAAAAAAGATAAGGTCGTCATTCATTCATTATAATTCATCCATGTATTGAGATACTGTGCCAGGTGCCAGGAATGTAAAGATAAATAAGTAATAGAATTTCACAATTTAGTATGCTGACTGTAGTCTCAAAGGAGCAAATAGATTTGTTGTGGCAGAGTCTACAAGTTTTCTATCCAATGTCCATTCTTCTGTCTTCCATAATAATAGAATCATTATTCAGGTGCCAAAACATCATTTTTTCAACCATGTGACTAAATTCCAAGCAAAGAAAGAAGTTGTGTAGAACTTCCAGGAAAACTCCTTAAAATGGAAAATAGAAAATTAGGGTGTTTACTAATAACAACCGTTACCTTCTCCTTGGGTGCTTGGTGTTTGGATAAAATGGCTGGAGGTCTACATCTCTCTTAGCTTATTATAAGACACCTTTACATGCTAGATGGCAGAAGAGAATGTTAGAAGATGCTAGATTCTTGATGATTATAGACAACCATATAGCCGTGGACCGTCTTTACTCTAGATTCACTTATTTGTAAAAGAAAAATAAGCCTTTATGTATTTACTAATATATTTAAGATTTTCTGTTACATGCAGCTAAAAACATAAATGATTCACTTATCAATGAAAGTAAATCATCCACTTGATGAAAAAAAATCAAGAGCTAGGCCTTATATATATAAGATTTAAGAAAGCACCTGAATGAGGCTGCCGGTACACAGAGAGAAGGCATATTAGTATATTAGAAGTAGGAAGGTACATTGAGTGTCCTCTAAATACATTAATTCATTCAATGTGAGTTACTAATTCAGAGTCTATGAAGAAAAAGATAAAGAATAATGAAGGAATGATAATCTAGAACCAGTTTATAAAGGTCTTCAGTGTCTAAGCGAAGAAGATTAGTTTCTATTTTTCTTTTTTTGTTTTTTTTTTGTTTGTTTCTATTTTTCTTATGATATGGTCATTAGGATTATTTAAAAAGTAAGAGAAAATAATAATGTTTAGAGCTGGATGGACCTTAAAATCTACTACTCTAGGGGTTTTCAAAATGTGCTATAGGGGATCCCCACGAGAACCACTTGGTGGTCAGAGGGCTGGGGCAGAGTTTGGGGCTGCTGACTAAGTCCACATAAACCATAATCTCTCATTCAGAACAACTCCATTTTTATTTGTTTGTAATGCCACACAGAGCTTTTTTGAAAAGAATATTACAAGACTAAAAGAATGTGAAATCTACCAACTGGCATCAATCTCTTCTTTCTATTTATTGGAAAATTTTGACTCAGAAGGGGCTTTTGCCCATGATCTCACTGCAAGGTAGGACTTGATCACTCATGTGAATTTGGCTAGTGACAGAACACTAGCCGAACCCCCCATTATGTTATGGGGCACATAGAGCTGTTCTTTGGGAAGATGCTCTGAAGTACCCTTCGTTGGGAATAAATGCTGGTGGCTGGTTGTAAAAGCTGGAAGGCTGGTTGTAAAGTCAATTGCAGTTGCTGCTCCAGACACGGGGATGGCCTGAAGCCAGAATAGTTTTGGTACGAACTGCGCAGGTAGGAACATGAATCGGTCACCCCACATACATTCGAATCCTCCTTCATCAGCACTGTGACCAAATTCTTACTTTTAATTCCCTCCATCTTAAATACTCAGATGGTTTCTCTTTTTTTTTTTCTGGGTGCATCCTGACATAAATGCAGATCAATGCCCTACTTTTTGCTGAAGAGAGCTGGTGAAGAAGGAAGTTGAACTTGCACCGTAACTCTGCAACCTGCAGCCTCGAACTTTCCATCTGATATTTGGACTCATCAGTCCTGAGACTATCAGAGATGAAAGATAATTTTAGGGTAGTTTCCTGATCATGTTTTGACCTGTGAATCTAAAATGCTGAAAATTTGTTTTCTTAATGTGCCCAGAAATAGGCACCTTCCCCACAGTCCTTCTACTCATCCGTGTCATGTCATCATTTTCCAAAAGTCACTTGGAGTCCCTATACCTGCTTTCACTAGGCTTTACATTCTTGGTAACTTGCAGTGATAATTTCAATAATTGTTTTTCATTGTGTCTTCTGGACCGCCATCTCATTTTCCAGTAATGATGGAGTCACTACTACCTTCAATTTTCCCTATGCTAGACAACCAATACGAAGACTCATCTTCAGGTGGCTCTTTACCTAGAATATTCTTCTGATCCCAAATATTGCATCAGTCAGGGGCAGTCAGGAAAACACACATCACCACAGGTATTACAAATACAAAGTGATCTAAGAATATGAAAGGGCTGGTAAAGCCATGGTAAGAAAGCTTACTTCTGGCTTTCAGAAATTCCAGAAACATCAGACTTACAGAAAAGGCACTGCTAATAAACTTGGCTCTCTGAAACACCAAAGCCAGTGACTCCCAGGAGGATGCCCAGATACCGTTGGAAGCTGGTGCTGATTACTGCAGCTGCCTACAGCCCTGAAGTAGGTCATTCTCTAGAGAATGCCTAGAAGCTCTGGCAAAACTCCCTCGGCACCATCTGCTGCTACGCTTCTCTGAGAAGAGTAAGGAAGTTCCTTAGCAAAAATACCAAAATACAGCACAGGACACATGTGAAAACTGTTGGAACTGAATTGATAGTATCCCCAGCCCTTGGTTTGCACACTAATGAGGAATCATAAAGATGACTGTACAAGCTGGAACTATGCAAAGGCACCCATAATCAAGAAGAAAAAAAAAAAAAGTAATTGTTTTACAGCCTTTTGCCATATTTGTCAAAGCATTGAAACGTCTTTTACTCGAGGTTATAAATGTAAAGGGAAGTGAAAAAATAGCAAAACTAATATTTACGTGGTCCACAGTAATTTTAAACATTTGGAACACTGACAATGAGTGTGTTTGATTTTTCTATACAAAACATATCAAGAGTAGTTTGAACAGTGCTTGCCTTTTTGTCATATAACTTAACTGCATGGAGAGAACATCTTTTCTATGCCTGGCTGAATTGTACTCCTTTCTAGGTTTAGATCAGCTGCCAACATTTTATGCTTTGAACTTGCAGTGCCGTGAAATATCTCTGAGAATTCCTTGAGTGTAGGGTTGTGGCTTTTTTTTGTTTTATTTTGTTTGTTTTGTTTGTTTGTTTGTTGCCAGCATCACTTCCTCTGGGACACCTTTATCCTTTTCATCACAACCACTTGCCTCATTTAAGTCAATAAGCCACCTGCAGTAGACTAGTGAAAATCTAGCTGCATATCTAGAGTCTTGAATGTTGGTGGTGGCAACATTCCCACAGTCAGCGATGTTTTTCTAAAACATCATCTACACTTGTTTCTCATTTTCTTTCCATCATTATCACTTACCATTTCTTTACTGTACTTTCTTCTTTTCTAGCTAAGTCCCTTTTCTAACTGTCCATTTTTGTAAAATAGACCAGGGGTTTATCATGGGAAACAGAAGTAAACACAATTACATGTAATTTGTGCACGAACAGAAAACCAGACACACAAGGACCGACGATCAGCATCCTTTGAAAGAAGTGATGTTACAGGCCACTAATCCCTGATGCAGAGATGTGATTTACATGATTGTTTCTAGGCTGAAGAGCTATCAGAAACTTCAGACTTAATGCAATTACATAATTAATATACTGTGGTGACTGAAAATTGAACTTCATTTAGAACAGGTATTATTTAACTGAAACATGATGACCAAAGTTCTGATATATTGGAACCTTACAAAGGAAGGACTATCTGGCTTGGTATTCAGTTGAAGTCCTGAAATAGCCTCGCGAGTAATAGCTGAGAAGGAAAGAAAACATCAGTGATGACTTTAAAAATTCAAAGAGGAAGAATGATAACACAAATAAGTGACATAGAAACAAGTGGTGGAGAAGTTGAGGAAAAATTAGGATATCGATTTTGAACCTCTTAAGTTTTAGATCCTGAAGCTAACCCCTGTGGAAGTATCCAGCAAGCTATTAAAATTTCAATCCCCATTTCAGGACATTTAGGAAACAGAGCTATAAATTTGAATGCCATCCACAGAGAGGTGACAAATGAAGTTAGGAGAAAAAAAATTGCTAAATGCAGATCTTTCCAAGACCTCACACATATCTGATATGTAGAAAATAACAAACCAAGAGAATGGTAGATGGTAGCATCCCAAGAGACATAATGAATCCAGGAAAGGCAAAATCATGTAGCCAAGGAAAGTGAGTTTTTAGAACAGAACTAACAGCGACAATGACAAAAAGATAGGCAATGGTAAGAAGACGTTGCAGAGAAACAAGACAAGTCCTAAGTAAGAAGCCATTATTAGCTTAGAAACTCCATGGTGATTCTTTAAAACTGTCAATAATGTGTTGGGAGGTAGCAGGAGAAAGAGATTAGAAAAATTTGAGAAGTGGGAAGTAGATGTGGATGACTAGCAAATGTAAGTCATACAGATGTTGGTCAGAGAAAGGAGAGCTTGGTAAAGCACCTGGTGAAGAAAAGCATAATCTCTTTTCTTACAAGAAGAGAGTATATATTTTACTGCAGAGAAGGAGCCAGTGGAGAGATAAAAACTGAAGATGTAGGTTCAGAAGAAGCGGCCAAGGCCAGAGTTGAGATCAGACTGATGTGACTTGGACATGAGTGAGGGTAATGTGTCTTGAGAGACAAAAAAGAAGGAGGTATCAAGTAAGACTTTTAGGTGAAAAAGATTGAAACAGGCGGAGGCTTCATTAGCGCTTCTCTTCATCAGTGTCAAGCTGAGAACTTAAGATGAGCTAGAATGGTTTATAATACTCATCATAGGAGCTGGTAAAACATACCTAAAGGAATTGTTCGGTATTGGTTTACCCTCACCCAGTGGGTCAGATCACATGACTGTGACCCATAGATAGGCTGAATTTTTACGAATTTTGTTTCTATTTCAGTTCTTAGCACCTGCGATTTGGATTGGGAAAAGGGAACAGGAGTATTTCTAGAGGGATAGTGATACAGCAGGAGGGTAAGCAAGAAAACGATCTTCTAGCGTTAGGAAAAAAATTGTAAAAAGGAAGTCTGAATGAGACGTGTGAAACCAGTGCGAAAGAACTGAGAACATATGTTGATTATAGGACGGGGTGATAGGGGACATCAGTGTATTAAGAAGTGGCAAGCAATTCTTCGTTGAAAAAGATTTGTCTTTACACGTGCTCAGTGAGTGTTCGCCAATGTCAAATACTTCATCTTCAAGTTCAAATACATAATTATATTCATACAACTCTAGGGTACCTGTTCAAGCCCTGCATGTGTTTATCTTTTTTTCAGAGAATTATGTCAGACTGTTGGATCTTCTGCTTTTTTCTCGGAAAGCTTTTTCCTATGGGATTCGTTTCTGACATTATTCAATGTAACTTCATTTTTTGTTTCTTTTCTATCAAATAGATTTTCCAAGATATTTAAAAAAAAAACTTATTGTTGTGTGATAAGGGAGATTTTACCCTTTTTTGTTTGTTTTTAAGAATACCTGTTAGCTTTGTGTCTTTTTGTCCATGAGCTGGAAGAAACAAATTGCAAGTATCTTTCCTTCCACCTAATTCTTTTCATTTGAATATGGTGTTTGATGAAGTAGGAACTGGGGATGAGCCATAGCTATGTTGTGAGTACGGTGGAGATGTGCACACTTCAGTGCTAGCCATGAATTTGCCATTCTTGCTTTGGAACCACCTGGAAAAAGAAAACATTTGATTACAAGAGAAAACCTAACTGGGGTGAAGCTTTGAGCAAAAGAGAAGAAAGAGAAATTAATTCTTTTACATACAGACTCATGTCCTATATGGTGGTTAATCAAAGAACTTAACTTACATTCGAAGTACATGTATCAGGAATGAAAAACTGGAAAACTGATATATTCAAGAAAGGTGTAAGTAGAGTCACAATCAACCTCAGAACTCTGCATAATTGCCAAAGTTATGACAGTATTTTTGTTTTATTTAACTACTCTGTCCGCAAAAGCTCTTTGGCCTATGGATGAAGAAATTTGACATAGCACACGGAAGAAAAGATATGCATGCTGAGGCAGCTGACCAAGAGAGTGGGCATCAATAAGAAAAGGCTGAGAAACAAATTTATGCGTGAAGACGTGCAAGCGTATGCACCAGACCTTTTCCAAGTTCACAACTGAGATGCCCAGCTGTTCACAGCTATCAAAATCTGGTTTAAAAATGCTTTTAATGTGGTACTTGCTAGTGATGTGTTAAGTTTCAAGGAAAGAATACTCACTATCCACTGCTTTTGAAACACCCAAAAGAGTATCTTTAAAGCTTTGATGAACTGGGGAAGGGGTCTCGGGGAAACAATAATTTGGCAGCTATGAAGGGATGTGGGTATTCAGATTTCTGTCTACACCGATAGATCGATTTCCATATCCCCTACTTTTAGCCTTCAGTTTGCTCCTGCTGACCTGTGCATGCTTCTGCTGTTCCATCCGACTTCTGAGTTCATCCTCCTCTCATACCAATGTTTTCTTGATCAAAACCCATCTTGAATTTCCTTAAAGAAAATAATGTAGGAAAAGCATCTAGCATATGGGATGTAGGGGTTTTCAGCACAACAGCTGAAATGAATATGATTTCTTGACCCACAGATTTCCCTGAACCCATAGCATTTAACATTTCCTAGTGATACCACTTTTTAATTGTTGTAGTTGATTGCTATGAGCATTTCATGTATTTTTGTCTTGTTTATGGTTAAATATTACAGATCTTCCCCCAACTTATGACGGGGTTATGTCCTGAAAAACACATTGTAAGGTGAAAATATCAGAAGTCAAAAATGCATTTAATACATCTAACCTCCCCACATCATAGCTTAGCCTAGCCTACCTTTTAGTGTGCTCAGAACACTTCCATTAACCCACAGTTGGGTTTACCCTCATGATCCCAGGGCTGGTGGGTTGCTGCAGCTCGCTGCCATTGCCCGGAGTCACAAGAGAGGATTGGACCACATATTGCTAGCCTGGAAAATCAAAATTAAGATTTCTACTGAATGTGTATTGCTTTCACACTACCGTAAGGTTGCAAACTTGTAAGTTGAACCATTGTAAATCGGGAACCTCTGTATTATGAAAACTTGAAGCTCAATTCCTAAAAGGCTATGGCTGGCTGCCTGCCTTCCTTCCTTCCTCAATCCACAATGCAATGTATTGCACAATGACAAGAGAATATGCCCAATTAACTTTTGTGTGAACAAATAATCTTTCCAATAGAAGAGAGAATTCTCACCTAACTGTATTATTTATTCCCTCAATATTTTGCCTACAAAAGGCTCGTGTAATGCAGGTCACTGACTCTGATATACTGAGATGACAGTCATGTTCATTTCACAGTGGCGCAAACTAGGAGGGCTAATTGGATTTAGCTCTCTCGTTTTGCAGGTGAGGAAACAAGAATGTTTACTCGGATGACTTTAACTTTCTGAAGACAATGGCGGGAAATGGGCAGCAATAACCAGGACAAAAGCCACATAACATTTTTGCAGGGTTGTTGTCTATCCTGAAAGATACTATTTTCTGACCTGAATTGAGAAATTTAGTTTGTCTGGATTTTCTACAATACAAATTTGAGGCATAGGAATAATTTCATTATTTTTGAACCTGAGTCACTTTCACACTTAATTCTTCATAAAAACCTTTTCCAGGGTATGAAAAGAATTAGAACTTCTTATGTTTGGACTGTCTTACAGTAAAGAGGTGGAAAATAGAATTAACTGCAATGAAATGGTGTGTTATGCCTCACTTTAAATTATTCATTTTTTTATTTCTTTTATTGAGCTTGATTTTTTCCTCGTGATTGACCTTCAGACGCTTATGAATATCTCTCTGCCACAGAACTGAGTAGACTAGCATCTGGCCTTCCTAGGTTCTGAAGTACAAATCCAATTGACTCTTGTAGGACTTGAGACTGAGGTCACAGGGTATCTTTTAATGGAAACTTGGGAATCGAATAGTCAAAGCTTGCTCTTTGAGAATTAATGTCCACCTATAATCAAAGTCCTTTTGTGCTTTGGCCTTGATAGTTTTAGTGGTGACTTGATTACGAGCTGACTTTAGCGTACTTTGGACAAATTCTGATATGAAGAAGAACCGAGTGACATAAAAAGTATTATACTATGCAGTCTACATTTGATGAAATTCTTTAAAAACTGTCAAGGCAATCATCCGAGAAATGTATTGTGCTTCTAATGGCATGCCGAGAGCATGACAGGTGGGTGTGATTCACCCTAGACCACCAATGTCATGTTCCTGGGTGCTCTGGCAGGGACAAGAAGTCTATGACACTTTCCTTCAAATAGCTCAAAATCTAGTTAGAGTTACAAAATAAGAGAATGGCTGTATGTCTAAAACTGAGAGAAGGGTAAAATTATGATAGGCTGGAATATTAAAAAAAAAAAATTTTTTTTCTTGAAGCTGCATTCTAATTTGGCCACAGAGCAGGGCAGAATTTGGACCCATCGATGAGAAAAGCAAGATCAGGTGAAGCAACACTCGCAAAGACAGATGTGATCCTGAATTATTGTGCATCAGAGGACAGAGAGTATCAGCCCAAGTGGAACAGACTATGCATGGTGGGGTACGGTGGGGACAATGCTGAAAGTACAGACCTATAAAGGACTTAAAAGAACTGAATACGGTATGCAGTGGAGAATCAATATTGTGTATGTTTTGGAGCAGTGGAATTAGTTAATGACATCACTCCCCTGCAAAGAGTAATCAGACTAATGCGTTAAAATGATTGAAAGGGGAGAGAGGTGACAGGTGGAGAAAATAGTTACAGGTTTCCAACTCTGAATGACTGCCGGAAAAAGGGTATGGAGAGGAATGTATAAATAGAAGAGACGTTTTAAGGAAAAAACAATTGAGCATTATGACTTAGTTGAAGAAAATGGAAGTGAAAACACAGCAATATGCCAACCTTACAAATGACCAAATATCTCTAATGAGTAATAAAATGTTTGGTGTGTTTACCTAGCTCTGCCACCTTGACTGTTCAATGAATTTATTCATTAAAAGGTAATGTATCAATGTCAACCCAGTATGTAGGAGGCTAGCAAATAACAGGGAAATGGCCTCACCAGATACTGCTCTCAGCCAAAGGAATGCATACCCATTATGTTGTACAGAAGGCCCTTCCTGACTGCCAAACAGGGATCAAATCTTTTTTCATTATGATACAAAGCCTTAAAATTTGCCAACATTTATTCTTTTACCCTTGTGCAGAGTCCCTTCTTCCTGAATTTCATGCCACCCTCTACCCCTCTTGATAGCGGCCATTCTTCAATTATCTATCACCCTCAGAAATTTTTGAAATATTGATTCCTTTGTCATTGCTTCCTTTCTCCAAGATCTGACATGAGGAGCTGCTGTTTCTCCCCTGAAATTTTGCAATCCAACATGCCTTGGTATGACCACAATCTGTCTTCCTTCAATATCTCTCATACCTACATTCCTGGTACCAATAATTTCTCAACGACTGCTAGCTGTTTTTGCCTTTACCAGAAATACTTAGTCATTATACTCTTAGTCCTTAGACTCTCCACTCCTTCGCAGATCTCCCACGATACTAACACAGCCAAACTCCAATCCTGAATTTATGCCAAAAACTACCACCTCCCCTTATCTATTTGAGATACAGTAAGAGAATAGCCACAATGCTTAACCTCAGGGAGTTCCTCATATTCAAGAATACATCTAGAGAAAAAAACTACAAATATTTTATAGCTTTAATACTTCTGCCCACTGTCTGAAAAAAACAGCTAACTGCCAGTGACAGTTTCTCTAATTCGAGTGAGCTCTGTGTGTCTGCACGTGCATGGGTATGTCTGTGTGTCCTTCCTAGGGAATAATATAGATCAGGTGAAAATGGAATCAAATTGCTCATTTCACCTCAAATCAACCCTCACACTCTGTCCAACTTCAATTTCCTCTAACACCTTTTACTTCTCAAGTTTCTTCCCCTTGCATCTCTACTTTTGTGCAATATCTGATCTGTTTTCCCCTAGAATAAATGTGCCTAGAGGTTTTCCAGAGTATGTGTGGCAGTATAAGCATTACAAAGGGATTTAGGACTTGAAAGCTTTGCTCCCCTGTTTAGCAAAAATTTCAGGGAAAATAAGAAAAAAATAAGGATGTGTGTCAGGTTGTGTGGATGTGTGTGTATTTGTGGAGTACTGATGCTTATACCCAACCAAAATATATAGATAAGAAACTTCAAATTAAATGGAATATTATATTTGTCCTTCTGTACCATTCTGAGTATTACAATATTCTTTTACTTAAGAAAACCAAGGTCCCAACATGGTTCCTTGATTCTCTCATCTGAAGGGATTAACATACAAGTTTTCTTGACCTGAAAAGTAACCTTTAGCTGACAAAGCATGTAAGGAAATGAAAGCAGCAGTGTTTCTACTCTTATCCATTTTTTTTTTCTGGTCTCTTCTGATGTAAAAATATTTCGGCTTTCAAAAAACAATTGTTTTATATCTGCATATGTTAAGGAAAGCTTTAAATAATTAAGGTGCTTTCCCGAAGTGAGCATACATATAAATTTAAAATTTAAGGCCAAGCAATAAAGTATTCTCTTTGAATTAAAGTGAACTCACTGAAATGATTCATTAAATACTTAAAAATAATTCAAACTTCAAGAATATATACTAATGAATATTTCTTATCTAGCTTGCAAATTAACTTGAAAAAAATCTACAAAAAAATAGCTATCGATAGAAGAACGCTGATAAATCATACAGATTCATGATTTTATTACAAAAATTCATTAACAGATGAAATTTATATGATTGTATACATTTCGAGTATATAATTGGGAACTTCACAAAGCCAGTGATCCCCACAGGTAGATTTTTCCATTTTTCTGAACGTACCCTTAAATCCCCAAAGATATAAATTTATTGCAACAAAGTATTACTAAAAGAAGCAGAGAATATAAAGATTGGAGATGGCTTTCTCAGAAATACCAAAACCTCATGCAGTTTCTCACCTTAGACTTGGCTTGATGATACCAGGCCAATAAAGTCAGCCTTATGAATGGTTCAAAGAATAATAGAATAATATCAAGAAGTTAGAAATTCCATGGTGACAAATATTATGTATTTATTCTCTAAGTGATAATTTTGAAAATACTCATCTTTCTCTGGAGATATAAATTACTCACAATTAATTTGGTTAAGATATAACAATGCTTGTAAGTCTCAAGATTATCAAAAATTATCAAAAAATTATCAAAAATTACATTTTAAAGAAATTTTTAAGTTTCATAGTTAAATTAAGGTAATGATGTACAGAGATGCAGGTAATGTGAGTTCCCTAGATCTAGCAATTGTGGTTAACGTAAGAACAGACTAGATCTTTACTTTCCTGAGAAAAGAAAAAGATATTTATTAAATGTTGGGGTTTTTAACAAGACACTGGCTAGGCATTAATATGCTATATTTTGTAATTGAAGTGACTGAAGCTCAGGCAATTGCCCAAAAATTATATAGTTAGAAAGCAAGAAGAGCAGATTTTTGAATTCAGGTTTGCTTGATTCCGAAGACTATGCTCATTTCACTTTAACAGATTTCTTTTACTACTTTTCTGTGATTCTATATGTATTTCAGAAGTATTCATTATGTGATCTTTTTAATAATAGACACATTACAATTTATGACAAATACATTATAAGTCACAACATTTGGAGAAACAAATTGGCAGTATGTAGCAGATATCTACTGAAGACAAAATTTCTGGAAACCGCCTACAACAATAAATGGGAAGGAATGTTGCTGGACACAATTAGAATTAGGTTCTTAGATGTTGCTAAAGAAATAAAAATTGTTCAATGATGCTTGTTAAAGATGATAAGGAAGACTTTATCATATCATTATGATAGAAATAGGGAGGATTGGGGCACCTGAATGGCTCAGTCGTCTAAGTATGTAGCTCTGCATTTCGGCTCAGGTCATGATCTCAGGGTCCTGGGATCAAGCCCTGAGTCAGGCTTCACACTCGTCAGGGAGTCTGCTTGGGATTGTCTCTCTCTCTCCCTGCCTCTGCCCCTCCTCCTCTCTAAAATAAATCTAAAATAAATCTCTCTAAAAATAAATCTTTAATAACATACTGACTTATTTATTGAGAGAGAGAGAGAGAGAGAACACACAAGTGGGAGCGACAGAGAGAGAGGGAGAGAGAATCTTAACAGACCCTGTCTTGAGTGTGGAACCCCAGCGTGGGATCCCAGGACCCTGAGATTATGACCTGAGCTGAAGGCAGATGCTTAACCACTGAGCCACCAAGCACCCCTGGGCATACAATTTTAAAGATGAAATGAAATCAGTTTCAGTCACCCTTCCCCGACTCCCACAATCCCTAGTCACAAAGCTCTTAGGAAAACGTCCTAATCTGGCTTGAACCATGTGTGTGTCACCTGTATGAATCACAGTCTAGCCAGGGATATAGGGAATGATGGTAGGCTGAGCCTGAGTCCGGTGCTCATTCTTCAACCACTCACTATGGCCAGGAAAGGACAAGCATGCAACCAGCAAATAAGCCTGCTCCCCTCAAAACATTTTCCCGAGGACGGTGCTAGGGTACTGTTTTGGAAAAACAAAACAAAACAAAAGATGCATTTCCATAACCCAAAATATTTCCTCGTTTGCTTAAACAAATTCAAATGGTTTCCAGTCATTGTGACCAAAAAGACTTAAATTATTAAACTGTTTTTTATTATATATAACAAAATCTACTAAAGAAGAAATCCAAAGAAAAGAGAAAGTTCTTCACATACAATGTCCATTTTAATGTAACACTCGGTGTTTGTTTGCACCTAACATTCCGTCTCTCCCCCACCCTTTCCATAACCCAATTTTCAGATAGGGTTAACTCCTCTGCAGGCAAGGTGATTTTCTCAGGGAAATTTCCCAGTGATTAGTTCAACCACCCAGACTGAAGTCAATCTGAGAATGGCCTTCTGCTGGCCACAGGGCTCAGGTACCAGGATTAACTCATGACCATGACATTAGAGGAAGTTCTCCTGGGAGTGACAGAAAAGAGGTCTACTGAGTCTTTATGTGAGAGAAGTCGTGGGTTGGAAAACGTTCTCTGTTCTGCCACCCATCTTGATTTCTGGACCTGTGAAGGCTGGTACTACTGGAGGTGTTTTGTAAACACCAAAAAAGCTGGTTTTGTGGTCAGTGGCCCTGGAAGGGCACAGCTGAGGAGTCACAGAGAAATGAAATCAGCACCATTGTATTAACAGAAAGAACATTTGTCCTATTGTTGGAGATACAGCGATCTAAACAAAGGCCTGTCCTTCAGAATTAAGTTGTTTTTTTGTCTTTTCTTGTGTTACTTATATTACAAAACATCTTGAGACATGGAACTTTAATTACAATATCATTTTAAACAACATTAAATGACCAACCAAAGAGAAGTGGAAAAAACTTCTTCAATATTCACCTTAAGAAATATTTGGAGACATTAAATGTTATAGTCACAAAGACTATAGACTATGTAGATATAGCCCACATCTATGTAGGATACTTTTCAAGTTAAAAACAAACGGTCTGTTTCACGTTTTATTACCTGAGCTATCAGTCAGCGTGCGGCAGTCATATTAAAAATCTTACATTCTGGTGGTAACATACTTAGGTCTCAGAGGTCTGACATCACTGGGAATGAGCTATTTCATGAGAGTCTACCCAGAATACTCATGCGTTCTTCTTTTTGTTATTTTTTTAAATAAGCTAAGTATTTTTATGGGAATATTCATATGATGTGTTAAATACTTCCTGCCTTATCGGGGAGGGATGCATAATTTCATGTTTTCTTGATGACTCAGGGTGATCGTTGTGCATATCAATTGTATGGCACCTGGTGAAGTAACTATTTGAGGAGACATTTGCCTCCAGATGCTATGCCTTTTAAATTCTTGGGGGTTTTGTTGTTGTTGTTATTTGTTTGTTTTTTGGTATTTACTTTTTATAATTATTGTGTGTCTTTTACAATTCTGACTTGCCCCTTTCTGTCAGGCTGTTAGGTATCATTTCTTGCTGTTCTTTGACATCCCGCCAATACAGTCATGCCCCCTCCTAATTTTCTGCTTTGAACCTGTTCTAGATTAGAAAGTCAAATAGGCATGCCTTTTAGAACCATGTCCAAGAAAGAACACAAGAGTTTTTAGTAAAGGATTTGTCTAATATACCAAGTTCTGGAACAAAGACATTGAGTTATTTCATTTGGGCTATTTAAAGACTTTTGGACAGATGGGAGTCAGGAGAAACAATCTTACCATTTGCTAATTACAAAATAAAGAGCTCACTTGTGTGTGAAAGGGATTTTTCTGTTAAATCTCTTAAAATTGAAGGGATTGTTTTGAGTAATATTTACACTGAGTTAATTTGGATTTTGCCCTGAAGTAGGCTTGCTGCCAACTGACATGTAAATTTTAGATCTGCAATGAATCTTGAGCTAGAAGCCACATTAGTCAAGATGTCATATGATCTCTCAGATTACTGAATGCACACTGTTTTAATGGGGTTCGTTAGCTGTTCCCAGCTAATGACAGAACTGGTCTGTTATCAGCGCCATTTTTTTCATAGTGTCCTGATCTTCCCACACAAAAATATCTAGTAAAAGTGTTCCTTTTCTTCCACTAAAATTGCACTTTTTTCAGCTGAGTAAATATTTTAGAAAGAAAAAAATGAACTATTGGCCTAAATACTGTTGAAATCTACAATACTTTGAATTAACATCTTTGGATTGAATTTAGCTCTCAATGGATAATATTTAATATGACATCAATTTGAAACTCCAAGAAGACCATATGGAAATGATGACTAAAGTGTTTACTCGAAGCCTTAAACACAATTACTTTTATGGTTATCTTTAATGTTTCTACTTTGTTTAATAGCAGCCTTTAGTCACTGTTCTTGATCCAGCTAAGACATATAATGTGCTGTCTGGTGTAACAAAGTGTTATTAGAAGCAAAATCTTTAATATCTAATTTGCTAACTTCAATTTTACAGTTTTTGATCTGAAATGCAGATGTAAATTGGATCAAAGAGAAAACATTTCACTTGGAGAAATTTTCCCAGAAGCTTTTAAAATACACATCTTTTTCTTTTCCTTTTTCAAGAAGGATGAAACTGATTGTTTTGTGAAGTCCTGTGGAGTTTGAGACTCTAAGCAAAAAAAGTAGGGGGAGGATTCTAGAACTCTCTGGCTTATATGGAAGGCATTTGCTTCATGGGAAATTTCCCTCAGACTCAGTCCATATGGATTATCTTTTAAAATGTTTTCATCAGTTTTGCCTCTCTGCCTTTGATTGAAATGAGCCTACCCCTTGAATGTTGCTGAATTTATAGCTCTAGTAAAACAAACTCTTCTGGCATTTCCTACACACAATTGGATTTTTTAGATGCTCCGAAGACTTGAGCTACAGTAGTTTGCTTCATTATTAAAGACATATGATGCCTGTTGTACAGATTTCCCGTTGGGCAACAGAGCTGATAAAAGAATAAAGAATTTCAAGAATCTGTATCTCTAAAGTAAGTCCCAAGGTATCTTTCTTTCATTTTTTTAAGTTGGAGGAAAGCTTGCAAAATAATTTCCATTTTTTATTTAGCTTTGTACTTATTGTACAAAAGCTGTGTGAGAACACAGCATTTATCAGATAAAATTATTTGCCCTATGAAATAAACATGTGTTATTTTACCTTTTTGCCCACCACTGGGGATATTAATGAGAACTTCCTAAAAATGGGTATTTGATGTCAGTCCTGATCAGAATCCTGATGGCAGGTACAGTATAATTCCAAAGGGAGAAAATGTGGTTACTCCTGAATGTTTCAGCCCCTTTACTAGAACACTATTCATCCCAAGTAAAAAATTTTTGGCACTGCCACTTGTGAAGAGTTCAATGGTGACAGCTTTTATACATCCTAATGCCTTAATGTCAGTCCTATGGTCCTGTGATTAGAATGTCATTGCATTAAATCTATCAAATTGCCAGGCCTTTTGCAAGCAACTTTGAAGCAGAATGTGTAAACTGCAATGAGATACTTTGTGCCCGAATGTCAGGGGAGAGAGACAACCGTAACCTAGATTGTCCCATCTACTGAGTTACATAGCTTTCCACAGACACATTCAGTGGCCGAAAGATTCCTTCTGTTAGTGCAAAGGAGGGCAGCTCAAATAAAGAGGGGGAATTCACAAGGGGAGGACATCTGTTAGAAATCAGCCCAGGAGCAGGAGCTGGCAGTGCTCCCAAAGTGGTTTTTCAGCCTCGGCAGAGTCAGACAATGACAGATGGACTTGCATCCAAATGTCACAAAAGAGAAAAATGCAATCTAGAATTTAGCATTTAGGTCCTTTAACTGTCTGAGTTGAAGATGTGAGAGCTATAGCTTGGGCACCTGGATGGCTCAGTTGGTAGGTCACATAGTTGCTGATTTTCTGATTGAGTTTTGAAAAATTAAGGCACGGTATAACTCAGGGAAAATGCAAACTTTTGTAGCAAAGATGATCATAGTAGTCTATTTAGACTCACAATAAACAATCCTTACGTAGTCATGATCATGGCAACAGAAAATACACTGAATCCAGTACTGTGGTAGAAGTCCATTTGGCCACAAGGGATGAAATGTAGGCGGTGATCACAGACAAATAGAAAGCTAAATCTTTCATCATTTTAACAGGCAGGAACGAGATGCTTTAAGTAGATTATTGTACAGTCTGAACTCAAGAGCGTAAAATCAGGGGAAGAGATCATTTTTCTCCATGGCTGAGTTTAATTTCAACCTGCGCCGTCAGAGCTCCTTCCCCCATCAGCCTCCAGTCATGTTCATTTGGATGAGAAAGTTAATCGTGGCCACTCTCGGATATATGTCCAGACCATTCCAACGGAAACCTTCAGCCTCGTCTCTGATTCATTTCTCTCCCTCCCCCAAGCTGAAACACTTGCAGGGGGTAGGGGTCATAGCTTTGCTCTTTCACTCTTGGAGCTGTCTCCCCAGCCCCCATACTTGGGGATGGGAAGGAGATGAAAAAGGTCAAGTGCTTAAGACAGAAGTGGCAAAGGTAAAGGTCTTATGTCACTGGCACTTCTGTAAGGTAGCCACTGCAATTCAATCTTTTGTGTGGAAAGTATAAATGGGCTAGTTCTCTGGGGGATCATATTAGAGATCTTCTTGGGGAGTCTGTGGTGATTTCCAAACTGTTTGGTTGCCTATATTGAGTAAAGTACTATCTAGTGGTGTCTTGTGACCCAACCCACCCCAACCCTCAATACATACACACACACACACACACACACACACACCTTTCACGCCCCTTTTACATTTTTTTTAAGTCAGCAACTCTTTCTTTTTTTAATTTTATTTATTTATTTGACAGAGATCATAAGTAGGCAGAGAGGCAGGCAGAGAGAGAGGAGGAAGCAGGCTCCCCACTGAGCAGAGAGCCTGATGCGGGACTCGATCCCAGGACCCTGGGATCATGACCTGAGCCTAAGGCAGAGGCTTTAATCCACTGAGCCACCCAGGTGCCCCACCCCTTTTACTTTTGAAGAATCCTCTTCGACACTCCTCCATCCTGCTCAGTCAGGACTGGGCACCTTCCACGGGTGGTACACAATGGCTATTCTGAGACCTCCTAGTTCTCTTCCTTGATCCTATGTGGGATTTCCTGATCTTAAGAGAGATGCCTTCTCATCTCTTCATTTACTTCCTTGTTTGCTTGAAGCACATCCACCAAGAGCTTCCTAAGAACGCTACATAGTAAAATTCTTTGAGTTCCTTTACATTTAAAAATGGTCTTCTTCTACCAATTTATTTTTTTAAAAGACTTTATTTATTTATTTGTCAGAGACAGAGAGAGAGCACAAGCAGGCAGAGTGGCAGGCAGAGGCAGAGGGAGAAGCAGGCTCCCCACTGAGCAAGGAGCCCGATGTGGGACTCGATCCCAGGATGCTGGGATCATGACCTGAGCCCAAGGCAGCCGCTTAACCCACTGAGCCACCCAGGCATCCCTTATTCTTTTTTTAAAGATTTTATTTATTTATTTGACAGAAAGAGAGATGGCGAAAGAAGTAACACAGCAGGGGGAGTGGGAGAGAGAGAAGCTGGCTTCCCACTGAGCAGGGAGTCCCAGGAAACTCAATCCCAGGACCCTGGGACCATGACCTGAGCTGAAGACAGATGCTTAACAACTAAGCCAGCCAGGCACCATCTACCCACTTCATTAACAAGTTTGTTGAGTATAAATTTTAGGTTGAAAGCCCTTTTCCATTACAAATGTGAATATGGGCCTCTACCATCTCCTCCAGCAAGAAGAAAACAGGAATGGGAGTGAGAATTCAAGTTCTGGTTTCCTTGGCTTCAGTCTGACACCCTGTTTCTTGTTCCTCTTCTCCTTTACCCTATATCATTCACACAGAACTCCGCTTTTTCAATCCTATAATACTTGATTTGCTGTCATCACTGATTACGAGCCCCCAAAGCAACCTGTGGCCTTAAGATCTTTTTATTTTTTTCACAGTTAAAAACAAACAAACAAAAAACATTGTTAAGCATGTAAATTTTCATTTTTTCCCTGAAGGAAAACAGATATAAGGCAATGCAAAGATCTTAGGTATATAATTTAATGAACTTTTAAAATGTATACATCCATGTATCTGACACTCCAGTCAAGGAGAGGAACACTCCCGTCTCCCTAAAAAGTTATCTTCAGCTCTCTTTGAGTTAATTTCTGCCCAACATAGGAAACCACTGCTCTGATTTTACCACCATAGGTTAGTATTCTCATAGTCTTCCCCTCTTGCCAATGTATCTAGGTCAGAAATAGTAAGAGTGGGGCGCCTGGGTGGCTCAGTCGGTTAAGCGGCTGCTTTGGGCTCAGGCCATGATCCCAGCGTCCTGGGATCGAGTTCCACAGGGAGCCCGCTTTTCCCTCTGCCTCTGCCTGCCACTCTGCCTGCCTCTGCTCTATCTCTCTAACAAATAAATAAATAAAATCTTAAAAAAAAAAAAAAAGGAAGAAAGAAGGAAAGAGAAGAAAAGAAAAGAAATAGTAAGAGTATCAGCGTTCACTGCTGCCCCCTTCAAAAACCATGTCAACTCAGCACAGAGCGAAGGCTCTTCCTTGCCACCCATCTGAAAATCTTTCCGTCAAATAGAATGTATCAACCAAAACTTGGTTTTCTCTTCTCCTTTACCCTATCCAGGGTAAGAAAGCTGGGAGAGTGAGTGGAACGGGTGCAGCAGGAGCATTTGAATTTGGAAGGCAGAAGAAAACCCTTGGATATAGTCGAGCCTAATGTTAGGGAAGGGGCAGGGTGAGGGCTCGGCTAAGTGGGGGCTTCATCGCCGCACGCTGTTCCTGAACTGCGTAGAGATGAAAACATAAAGTAGGTAATCCTTTGTGTCACTATTCTTGCTCCGCATATTTTGAGAATCGTTCCTTGTGTTTTATGTGTCAGTAGTTGTTAGAATTTATTATGATTATTGTTGTTATTGTTGAATAGCATTCCAGCATATGACTACAACACAAATTGTTTTTCTAAATTCCTGTTGAGGAATACTCGAACTGTTTTTAGTTTTGAGATACAATTGAATAAAGCTGCTATAAACCCTCACACTCAAGTTTTGATGTATGATTTTTTTTTTCATTTTTCCTTGGTAAGTATCTAGAAAAGGAATTGTTTTGACATAGCTAAGTTAATGTTTAGCTTTATGAGAAATGCCAAACATATTTCCAAAGTGGTTCTACTTTTTACCATCTCCCTAGCAATTCGAGAAGATTCCAGTGGCCACACATTCTTGCTACCATTTGGTATCATTCCCTTCAATTTATTTCTAATTGAGGTGATGTGGTAGCTTGTTGTGGTTTTAATTCACACCTTCCTGATGACTAATGATACAGCGTATCTTTCCATGTTCTTATTATCCACTTAGACTTTTTTCTTTTGTAAAGTATCTTTCAATATTTTACTCATTTTTAAATTTAATTGTTTTTCTTTTGAATTGTAAGACTAAATATTTTGCATTTAAATACTGTGTTAGACATATGAATTACAAATATTGTTCTAGACTTTTCAATTTCTTATGGCATATTTTAATGAGCAAAAAATTTTTTTAATGATTTTATTTATTTATTTGACAGGAAGAAAGAGAAAAGGAGAGCACAAGAAGGGGAAGTGGCAGGCAGAGAGAAAGGGAGAAGCAGACTCACCGCTGAGCAGGGAGCTCAATGCAGGGCCTGATCCCAGGACCCTGAGATCATGACCTGAGCCAAAGGCAGAGGCTTAACCTACTGAATCTCCCAGGCACCCCAATAAGCAGAAGCTTTTAATTTAGATAAAGTCCATTGTATTTTTTTTTCTTTTTTTGTTAGTGCTTTAAAAAAAAAAAAAATCTCTCATTAGAAATCTTTTCCTGCATGATGTCCCTAGAAATATTTGTCTCTGTTTACTTCTAAAAACATTACAGTTTGGGCTTAATGTTTTAGTTCTATGAATGTTTCAACTTAAAACAAACAAACAAATAAGAACAGTATTTTTTTTTTCCTCGAACCTGCTTTCAGGTATGCCACATTTGGTCATACTCTTTAAGAACGTGGAGTAAAAGATTTAGTGGCCTTCCTGACATTTTTATACCCAGTAGCCTAAAATTCCAGCTACAGTTTATCACCAGACTCCTGAAAGAGAGCAAGAGATAATTTAACCATACTTTGTTACTGCATAATAGGAAATGTCAATGATCTCCCTGGGGTAACAAATTCTAGCTTTCTCTTACTCCTCTTTGACTCAACTAACTCAAAAGTTTATACTTTCTCTCCCTGCAAATATCAATTTCAATTCCTGTACATTTAAATCTTTAAATGATGAGCATCAGTATCCCAATTATAAATTTGCTTAAAATAACAATAAATACAAGAAGGATTATTATTAGTTTATATAACAGAAAAAATCCAAAAGAAGAGAGTCAGCTTTAGGAAGAGCTTTATATACCTGGAGTACCCTCAGCCCTTCGTCAGTCTCCTCCCAATACCCACCCTTCTTGCAATCACCACTTCCATCCATCTTTTAGCTCTTTTGTCCTCTGTGTTAATTTCATTCTCAGGCAGGCTCTCCCCATACAGCAGCCCTCGGCTTCTCTTTCCAATTATTTCTAAAAAAGTCTTGGTCTTAACTCCCAGACTTAGCCACAGTCACATGCCTGTCCTTGAGCTACTCAATGTAAATTTGTTAGACTGGATATAAGCTACTTTCCATCCCTCAGAGCAGGATGGACTGGGGATCGGTTTACCTGAATTAATTTGTAAAGAAAAATAGAGTTGCTGGGGTGCCTGCATAGCTCGGTCATTTAGCATCTGCCTTCAGCTCAAGTCATGATCCTGGGCTCCTGGGATCAAACCGCATATTGAGCCCTGCATCGGGCTTCCTGGTCAGCAAGAAGCCTGCCTCTCCCTCTCCCACTCCCCCTGCTTGTGTTCCCTCTCTCACTGTGTCTCTCTCTCTGTCAAATAAATAAATAAAATCTTAAAAAAAAAAAAAAGAAAAAGAAAAGAAAAATAGAGTTGCTAATTTCCAGAAAAAGGGAAAATACATGCTAAGCAGACAAAAGAAGAGACTATTATTACTATAATTTGAGGATATCAAAGAGTCAAATGAGATAAACATGCTGAAATATTTATTTTTAAAAGAAGTCTTATTCTGTAATTTTTTTTTTCCTCTACTTTTTTCCTGTACTTTTCACCTACCTTCTATTCCGGACCAAGGAAACATCCAGCTTCTTCTTGCGACGTATTTCAAGGTATCTCTAATGTAAAATGAAGACTCAGAGTTTATCTGAAAATGTTGAAACCATATCACATTTGTCTTATTCAAACTTGTGACACATGTGGTTGGATATCAAACAATGGATACTTCTTGACTTTTCAAAAGCATTTCTGGCCAGTAGCAACACTGGTATGGAAACATTGATCTGCTATAGTCCGTTCTAGGCTGGGTTTTGATACTTTATAATGTAATTTCTCTGAAAGAAACTTTAGATAAAATAACTGGCATTCTGATCTCTGCAAGTATGCTTCATTTTTACAGTGACCAAAAAAGTCCATTTAGCTGATTTGTCAGCCTTGTAAGAACTTGCTATTAGAAACTCATCAGAGTTCTTTGGAGAAGGGCATTTTATATGGGCAACGGGGAGGAGAGTTTAAATCTTTTTGAAGTTATTTTTCAGTCTCTGACTCAAATCACCCAAAGTCCACATATAAATTAACTCCAACATTACCTCAAGGTTAGCAAGCTTGTTTTAACATCACCTTTGAATCTCGTTTTGACAAAGTGGAGTTACATTTCTGTGGCTCAATGTGGCTACCACAACCAGTCACTGTCCTCAGCATTCTCTGAGGGTTACCTTCAAACACCATGCCTTAATAAAAAACACGCTGGAAAATGAAATGTTATGTACTTCAATACCATCTTTGTTTGGTTTTAAGAACTTGCCTTCCGAATTCCATAGTCAGGGCCCGAGTGTCCCAGAATAAATTGGCCACCACCCCCCAGCAGTGCATTAAGAAATCCATTCTACTTGGCCAGCATTTAGCGCAGAGACGAGCAGACTCAATTAACCTTTCCTTACTTGTACTGATACTCACCTTAGTCTCTTCTAGCTCCAGAACATACCACACCATGATATCACAAAACTCTCTGGAAAACTCATTTATCTCTTGGCCATTAACGTCTTCTCCCCCGTCCCACCCCAGTTTCCCCGCTGTGGGCCCTCCGTGGCTCTTTGCAGTCCTGACTCCTCTCCTGGGTAGCCTTGCAAAGGGCGACTTCCTTTTCCTTTGTTGCTGAAAGCGTTGTTGCTTTCCATCTCTCTACCTCCCCCTCCTTTTTATTATTTTAAATATTTTCCTAAATATGAAAAACAAGTGGAAGACAGTTTTCCAGTGAGATGTTACCAAGATGAATAGCCTTATGCAAGCTGTTTCTGTTTCCCTTTTCCCTGGAAACCTCTAGATCAGCCTCCTCAGACTGTGACATTTATGTGTAGGGAATGAGGAACATTCCACACTGACAACACTCCATGACCCAAAATGTATTTTCCTGTCAGGGAAAAGTAAGAGGACGGGCCTCCAGTAGTCAGTGGGCTCAGACCCTTGCAATCCCAACGGAGTGTTGAGGTGAAGGGAAAGAGGAAGCAGGGACTCTCAGTTGCCTCTTGGACCTTGGTGGGACTGTGGTTCTCCTGATTTCTGGGGTCCCTGCTTTTCAGCAGTTGTCTTGAGTTTTCTCTAAGCTTCTAATACAAAGTCGTATAAAGTAGCGGGTAGAAATCACGGGTCTTGGTGGCAAACTACCTATATTGAAGTCAGAACTCCAACTTGCTGTGTGACCTTAAAAAAACTAATCTCTCGTGGCTCCTGGTGGCTCAGTGGGTTAAAGCCTCTGCCTTCAGCTCAGGTCATGATCCCAGGGTCCTGGGATCAAGCCCCGCATTGGCTTTCTGCTCAGCGGAGAGCCTACTTCCTCCTCTCTCTCTCTGCTTACCTCTCTGCCTGCTTGTGATCTCTCTCTGTCAAATAAGTAAATAAAAATCTAAAAAGAAAAAAAAAACTAATCTCTCTGTTAACTTCTTAACAGAGAGTTAACAGAGAGGTGACATGTTAATCTCTGTTAACCTCTCTGTGCTTCAGTTTCTCAATAACAAAATAAATATAACAGTAATACTAAGTCAAAGATGATTGGAAGGACTTATTGTCTACAACCCTTGTCTAAAACCCTTGTGACTAGATGTAGCTTAGAATTTAAAAGATTTTATTTTTCAAAGAAAGTTTATATGGACAATATACAATATATTACACAATGCCCCATGAGTTTAGATAGCAGAGTCAAAAATATTGACAATTGTGTAGGAAAGCATATGGATATACACATCAAGTAAAGACTAGAAATAGCCACATAAACGTCCAGGTCAGGTTGCCATCAAATGAGTTGTCAAATACATGTTTCAGAATTGCAACCACAAGATTGTAAGTGTTTAGCCAAGTGCTGAACACATGGTAAGTTCCTCAAAGACTTTATTTATTATCATTATTATTAATTAATTAATTTATTTATTTATTTTATAGATTTTATTTATTTATTTGATAGAGAGAGAGAGATCACAAGTAGGCAAAGAGGCAGTCAGAGAGAAGCGGGAAGCAGGCTCCCTGTTGAGCAGAGAAGCCGATGCGGGGCTCGATCCCAGGACCCTGAGGTCATGACCTGAGCCGAAGGCAGAGGCTTAACCTACCAAGCCCACCCAGGTGCCCCTTATTATTAAAAAAAAAAAAAAAATTATTGAATGCCTACCATACACTATTGATTTTGATAGATGTTATTGTTTTATGGAACCTCTTGATTAAGGTCAAAACCTCTCCTTCCTTGTTTGGTTCTGATTAATTAACACTTAATTATTTTAAGACTTATTTGTTTTAGAGCAAGTGGGTGTGGGGGGGAGGATCAGAGGGAAAGGAAGAGAGAAACTCAGACTCCCCATTGAGATCAGGACCTGAGCTGAAACCAAGAAACAGTCAGACACAACTCACTGCACCACCTAGGCGCCAATACCTGTTAGTTTTAAGATGGAGTGAAACCTTCAGAACTTGAGGAGGTAGGTATCAGAAGAATTTTTCTAACAAAATCCTTTCATTTTCTCCCCTGGATAACTTTACTATTCAGATACAATCCACAATATCTTCTTTTAAAAAAAATTATTATCTATAAAGTGGATAATTATCCACTATAAAGTGGATAATTGGCAGGCAAAATTGTAAGGCATTTAAAGTGATGAAGTGATGCATGTATATAATGTGAAAGCATTCCCTTCATCAAATAACACATCCATCACCTTATATATTTATCTGTCTTTTTTTTTTTTTTTTTTTTGGTGAGATCATTTACGTTGTACTCTCTTAATAAATTTCAATTTACACAATGCAGTGTTACCAACTATAGTTACCATGTTGCACATTAGATTCTAATCCCATGGTGGTGGGGCTCCAAGAAGACCTGGAAGTAGCTGCTAATCTCATCCCAACCCCTCACGCAGCCCAGCCCCATTCACAACAGTGTTTATAGAGCCTCAAGTTCCTCCAAACATCTGGGTTCTGCTCCTGAGATGATTCATCTCATTTCTCTGAACTTGAGATGGCGGGCACGGTAAATATTCAGTTACAACCCTTTGTTCCTTTTTGGAGACCCTGAGAAGTGGGCCACCTCGTATCTTCTACTGAACATCACATGGTAGCAATTATGTGAAAAATTTCATGACAAGTTTCAAAATACACAGATTCTAAGACCCCCCCCCCACTCTTCTTCCCTACTTAATTTATATGAATTATACTTTGGTATTAGAGCGTAGAAAGACAGGATACTACTAACACCAGTTTATTGAATCTATAAGTTAAGAGGAAAGAAGTCTTTCTTTTTTTTTTTTTAAGATTTTATTTATTTGTCAGAGAGAGAGATCACAAGCAGGTGGAGCAGGAGGCAGAGGAAAAAGCAGGCTCCGCGCTAAGCAAGAAGCCTGGTGCTGGGGGGGGGGGGGCTCCATCCCAGGACCCTGGGAACTGACTGAGCCACCCAGGCGCCCCCCAAAGAAATAAGTCTTATTCTGAGATAACTGGCCAAAGCTTCAACCTGCAGGGCAGATCTTATATATTTTAAACCCGTATGTATTCAACGGCTGCCTAAATTATAGGAGAGGTCATTATAATTTTTTTCAGGAAAACATCTATAAGCCTTATGGTCCTTAGTTTTCGTTTTAATTATTATGATTATGTATTTTTTATAATTATAATATTTATAAATATATTTTATAATATTTTTATATATATTTTTTATAATATATAAATAATTTTTTATAATTATAATATTTATAATTATAAACCAAATAAAACAAATATCTTGTGTCTTTTTTATGTAAGCAGGTAGGCTCTTGGCTTTCATTTTTTTTTTTTAAAGATTTTATTTATTTGACAGAGAGAAATCACAAGTAGGCAGAGAAGCAAGCAGAGAGAGAGGGGAGGAAGCAGGGTCCCTGCAGAGCAGAGAGCCCGATGCGGGGCTCGATCCCAGGACCCTGGGATCATGACCTGAGCTGAAGGCAGAGGCCTTAACTCACTGAGCCACCCAGGTGCCCCTCATTTTTTGTTTTATTGTTAAATAAGTAAAAATGAATGTAAGAAATTATATATGTATATATATACATATATACACACATATAGTATTTTGGGTATATAGATATAAAAATATCTATAGACAGATAGGCAGACAGAAATCCAGATATCCCTCATAAAAAGGCCACCTAGACTTTTTCCCAAAAGTGCTTTTTTTAGGACACATCAGAATCCATTCACTGAAATGTGAAATTCACTCAGAAGGTCACTTTATTGCCAGCCTGAAATTCCCAATGTTTCGAGCGCTTGATATGGTGGCCTTTAGGCTTACTGCCTCTTGAACCTAAAGTCTATGGCCATTACCCAGAAAAGTACAGCGGGCTGTGGACCAAGCTCTTAAAGGAAAGTAGTTTTTCAAGCTACATTATGGTGCTTTTAAAGGGAATAAAATCCTTAATGAGAAAATGAGTCTCCTGAGACTTCTGGCTCCGAGGTCAGTTCTGCACACTTGCCCTTTTAGTTGGCAGAGCATCTGCTAAGGGAAATTTCGGGGAGCCAATTCTATAAAAGGTCCAGGATGAAATAAAATGACAGCCGGTTCTCTGGGGCCTCTGTTGGGCAACTTTATAATGCTCTGACAGATTTTCTCTGAAGCTGTTCCCACGCAATACCCAGTCACCCAGCCTCTCCCCCTGCTACATACCAATGGAGGGAAGAGAAATCGTGTTGCTAAGAAACCTGTTGCAATCGCACCTGATGGAACTAACACTTGTCAGCTAATAACAGTTTAGTGTGAATAAACTTATCAAATCTTCCCAAGTGGATTAATACATTGTCAGCTCTGGAGGGCTTGGGCCCTGTATTTATTTATCTTTATTTCTATTCACATCGAGTGCCGCGCTAAATAAATGTTTTTGGAGTGTCAGCTGAGGTCAGCCTGCTCTGCAATATTGCTCTCAGCTGACTCTTCCACGTGGGGAGTGAGGAGGAGGAAGGGGGTCTTTTCCCAGACGCCGGCGTTCACCACTGCGTTGCTCCTGTCTCCGCGTCTACACGGTAAGCAGTCCAAAGTCGCGGAAGCGTTAAGACACTGACCGCTAAGATGATATCTTCAATATTGCTGAATAACGGATAATGCAAAATCTTTACAAATTTTACCGTGCAGAAGACTTCTGGAGCCTCTCTAGATGATCTCCGTTAGTTGGTGGTCTAGTTTTGGTCGGACTTCCCCTCCTGGAGGAGAGCGGTTCAATGAAACTTTGATAATGGGAGACAGCAGCACTGAACAATGGTTTTCATTCCCTCTCCCAGTACGCCCACATTGAAGGCTTCTGGGTAAGCTACCGTGAATACTTCAACGTTGTGAGAAATGGAGATGACAGTGTAATGTAATTACGTTTAATTTATCGAATGCAGAATAATAACATTCTGTAAACTAGGACACGTAAGAGAAAGGGAAAATCTAATCTGGTTTCCCGAGTCTCTCTCCTCTCCATCTCTTTAGCATTAACCGAGGCTCACTGTAACATGTATTATAAGGAGATGAATTCATTGGTGTGGTTCTTTGTTATTTTACTTTCACCCAGAAATGTAATTAAGAAGCAAATCATATTACCTAATGACAGAGACAAAGTATGTCAGAAATGGCATTATTATTGCAAAATTACAGAAAACACAGACTCCATTCCCACTTGTAATTTATCACAATAGTGATAAAAGGTCTAAATGCTCCAAAACAGTGAAATTGAATGAGAGTTATCAGTATTCTGTTACTTATGACCACAACTGCTTTCTTTTCACCCATTATAGAGTTAATTATATAATTTATGATGCATTTTGCTGCTTTTGATGGTGGCTGTGTATATGACAATGACAATCCCTGGCGTCCTACTTTGAAGAAATTTTATATCAAGCTTAGGTGCCTATAAATTCATAGGACAAACTTACTAGTCATCAAGTGGTAAGTAGAGTTCTTGATTAAGAAAATGAAACACAAGGAGTTCAAAGGTTTATGAACTATATTCAAGTTTATGCAGCATTTATTTCCCAGGAGGGAAAAAAAATATCGTCACCCACTTAATTTCAGATGCCTCCTCTCTCCGAGCCTCTGGGACATAATAAAATCACTGGTATATACTTTCTCACCCTGATGGAAGTGGCTGTCAGATGTGACCTTTTGTTCTTTCTGTTCAGACCAAACCCAGTCACCAGCATGTGCCTGGAAGAGTCTTCAAACCTCCGCTTAACTCCTTGTATGCTGCTTTTTCTTCTGTCTCCTGCTCCAAGGCTGCCTCTAACGTCTCCCATGCTTGGAGCTCTGGAAACAAGCCGCACATCCCAGCAGTAACCCTCTGACCAGCTGTGGAGACTTTATGATGGGATACGCCCCTTCCAGGAGCTTTTGACCTTGTTAGAGGTCATTTTAGGAGGCCTTTCTCAGCTCAGATATTACGGTTTCCTCCCTAAAGACTTTGCAAGGTCATTCTTCTTTCCTGATGTTTGCCCTAGCACTTTGGTAGAGGAAACCAATTCTTCCAGGATCTTTCTGGCAGGAGAGGATACAAGGAGAGCCTTCTTATTTAAGGGCAAGTTCAAGGAAAAAAGACTGAGCCGAGAGGGACATCAAGACTGACAGTGTGGAAATTTTGCCCCAGCCCTGTGATCTGGGAACACAGGGGAGGTTAAAAAAAAAAAACCCTCCCTTTTTTGTTCCAGGAAAGTGTCCTGCCGAGAACCATGCTATGGAACATGACTTCGGTACACGTCATAGATGCCCCCTTGTTTAGCTGGAATGAGGTCAGACCCAGAGGCCCCCAAATTTCCTTCTTTGCCTCACACACGTTTAGTTGAACTGCTTGTCCCTGCTGAGCACTCGACACAAAATGATGGTTAGCGAAACTTCAGGATCTTCAGTATTTTTCCGTCCCCCAGGGACCTGAGCTTTGACTCACTTTCAGCGTGAGCCAGCGTACAACCAGACCGAAGGGTCCCTGGTCAAGAATGGTCTGGCCTCACAGTAAAACAGTCTCTGATCTGCTATCCCATCTGGACACCCCAATCCTACATCACTGCACCTCGTTCTTTCTAGCCTGTTTACTCCTCCCTGCAAAGGAAAAACCCTTTTCTGCTTAACTTGTGAGATATTTGCAAATGTCTGATTAGAGCATTCTCTGGATGCTTCCAGTATTTTAGGCCTAATCAAGTGTCTACACACTTCTTCCCCAACAACCTTCTCTCTCTCTCTCAAACACACACACACACACACTTCATACATATTCTTTTTCAGAAAGACTCCAATATGGCTAAAATTTACATTTCTCTAATAAAAGAATAGGTATGATGATAGAGCAAGTTACAAGATTACCCCGGAAAAGCACATTTTTCTTTATCTCTGAATTTCTACTTACCTTTGATGTTTTCCCAAATTGCCTGGCAATCTCCATCCCTTATTGAGATCTCTATTTTGCATAGCTATGTCCTTCAGAACCCACTGGTAAAGCCAATCAGCTCGCCCAGAGGAAAAACAAGCTTAGAAAACCCTTGTTATTGTTTCTTTCCCCTTTCATGATTTCCCACAAAAATGCCAGACTACCATATCTGACTAAATAAACTCTGAATATTTTAAATAGAATAAATAGTGCTTATTCTAAAATGGTATTGTTAGGGTACTTTTTTTTCTTTTGGGAGTGGATCCATTCATGTCTTTTGAGATAAAAATAGTATTTGTTTTTCTTAGCATTCATTACTAGACAGGGTCTATGTAGACTTTCATGGTTTAAGCCTTTTCAAATTAAATTTGAAGGACCACTATTCTTTCCTATCAGAGTAAAACACATTCTAAATCCTAATAAATCTATTTCTTTAATATGCCACTTGATGTATAATAGTGCAAACAAAAACACATAATGGGTTCCTCTTGAGAAAGAAAAATGTATTCACTCCTGATGAAAGATCTTTTGATAATTCACTCTTGGCTTCACCACTTGATTTATATCATCTTCCCACATTAATTTGTTTTTAATTTTTTTCCTGCCTTCTAAGGTTTTTCTCATTTCAGTGACATATACGTGACAGATAAGGTTGATGAACTACAGAAGATTCTAACTCCGATGAAAAGCTTAAATTATTCTGCACTCCCATAGAATCCATGCAAGAAGCTGAGAAGTCAGATTTCCAAGGGCTTGATCACAGCATTTTAGAAGCAAGTGATAATATCAACAACAAAAAAACCCCCCATTAAAACAGAGTGTATTTTTTTAGCCAACACTGAATGGCTCCCCGGAGTGTATTTTTTCCACGACTTCAGCGGATTCAATTGTGTACTCTAAAAACGATGGCAAAACTATAGAAGGTCTATAAAATCCATTCTTTATTACAGGTCTTAATTTCAAAGATATATTCCCACTCTGGACTTAATTTTAATTTGGGGAAAAGTAATAACTTCGTTAACTATCTTCAGGTAAGGAAGAAAGCAGAATAGAGGATAATGGCTCAAGGTGAAACCCACTGTCTTTGACAATAATTCCCAATCCCTTTACAGGGTATGGTCTATGCACCTTCATAGAGATGCTCCTCTACATCAGTCCTGTTCTGTGTTTCGCGAGTCAAGTTAGATGCCACTTACTGTAGCATTTTTCTTTATTCTGTCTCAGTCACAGGAAATACATTTCAGTCATCTTTTCTCTTCCATGATCAGACTGTATGAGTGTATTTTATGTATCTCTTCAATAGTCCTTTGATTTCCACTATACCCTTTGCAATGTTGATTGATTTGAGGGTGTGACCCTAGCTAGGAGACAGGCATTCCAGCACCGGCTCCTAGGGTAAGAAAGCCTCATGATGTGTCGCTTTCCTCTTCTGTAAAGTGGAATTCTTGTGAAGATGAAAAGGATGATATATTTAAAGCATCAAATGCTAGGGATTTATCTATTTGCCTGTTTGATTATTATTTATTTATGTTTCTAAATACTTTGCTTAATTGAAGGTGATGTGTTCCACTTACTTAAATTATTTCTTTTTTCCACAAAGCACCTATAAATATTGCACTTTTGCTAATAGTCTGAGTTGTGTTAGAAACATCTAACGTAACTGACAGTGTACCCATAGGGTGCTAAAAATGTCTGGTCCTGTTTTGGAGTAAGTTGGGCTCATAAAAATAGGCAAGTGGTACCTTTTTTTTTTTTTCTCTAAGAAACATTTTTTTTTCTTTATGCCTTCCTATAAATAACCTCCAAATTAACTTCATTCTATGACAATAATTTGAGAAAATATATTCTTCAGGAAAAGGTAGGAAATAGAATACTAGACAGTAAATTCCTTAGGAATAAATCAGCTTAGTTAATTTGCTACTTAACATCCCTGAGGGATCTATGCCTTCAGAGCCCTTGACTGGAGGCTTTGGGCTTATTTGCTTAAATTTAAGGATCTTTAAACTGCAACCCTAGCAAAGTATGACCAAGACTATTCCTGTTACATGGAAACCTTGGTTCTACCATGAGCATCTCTTTCAAGCAGAAATCACATGGTTATTACAACTTAAAGTAGGATATTTTATTCAATCGGTGGCAATATGCAATATCTCCAAAATACGTGCTTGTGGATGGCTTTGACCACTTAATTTTTATAATTCAATTGCCACATGGACCCATGTTTTCTAAGCTATAACATGAGTACTTTAAGCTAAGCATTCCCTAGCAACCCACCCACACTACTGACTTATTTAGATGTGTTCTATGGAATTGTGTGTGAGGAGCTTTGGTGAGAAGCACCCCCCCTTTTTTCTGTTACCAAGAACAGATATATTTCCCACTGATTAATGGCCTAATAATTACCACTTAGCAGTGTGAATTTTGGAAGAAACTATTTGCAAATGCTGTTTTAGTTTTATGCATCCACACTTTAACAGACTTCTTCCATAAAAGCACCCCCATGTTTTTCTAAAGAGTTACTTTTTAATCTGATCCAATATTTCTATTTTAATTTGTTGCCTGATTATTTATGTTTTTGAAAGTCAGACTTTATTTACACATCCTGATTACCAGAATTCTTTTTCAGAGGAAAGTGTAATAATATAAGCAAAGTGACCAAGACGGAACACCATGGCTATCATAATGTTAGAGGCTATTCATATGTTTTTATTAATCCCCATAACAACCTTGCAAGCATATCTTCTACCTTATGGAACAAGAAATACGGCTTGGAGAGTATAACTTGCTCCAGTCATACAGTCAGTCACCAGCAACACTGGGATTCTCACCCTGTCACCCTAATTCCAAAGCCCGTCCTTGCTCTTTGCCCTTATATGTCCCAGCGTATAGCATATATGTGTTGTATGCAACACAGTTTCTGGCACACAAGTTATTTGTTGAGAGATTGCTTGATAAAGCAATACAGATGTACGTGTATTAAATCGCGATATTACATTTTTTATTGTTATAGTTTTATAAAAACAAATGCGAGTGGTCATACCTCTCACAGACAGGTCCTGAGAAAGTATTTATTTAGAATAGTCACAAAACAAGAGGAGTTGCCAATATGATATTTTTCTGTTGTCCCTTAACACTCTGGCTGAAACAGATCAGGCTTGGAAGAGACACCTCAGCTCTGACGCAGTGGGGTTTTTTAACGGCTGTGATCACAGGTCTAACCCTTGTACTTGCAGCTCTGTGACGTATTGGTCTAAGGCCTGGCCTGTGGGGCACCTGGGTGGCTCAGTCAGTTGAGCATCTGCCTTCAGCTCAGGTCATGATTGCAGGGTCCTGGCCTCAAGCCCCGCAACGGGCTCTCTGCTTAGTGAGGAGTCTGCTTGTGTTCTCTCTCACTTGCTGCTCGTGTTCTCTCTCTCTCTCACTTGCTGATTCTCTCAAATAAATAAAACCTTAAAAAATAAATAAAGTAAAAAATGCATAAATAAATAAGGCCTAGCCTGCCCCTTCAGCTGTCTCTGTTTTGGGAATGCCCGCTCTTGCCTGACCCAGTCATGGACTGGAGTGTATCTGGGCTGCTACAGTTAATACAATCTGCTAGACAGGTGACCAGTGACTCCTTTAGCACTCTTTCAGCATTATTTGCCTTAAGCACCTGCCTGTACTGCACGGTTTCATGGAACTTTGCAAGAGACCAACATGCAGGAAATAGAGTTAACTAAGTTGCCTCTTCCCTTTTATGTATGTTACAGTTATTGTTTGTATAATTTTATTTTATATGTGTGCACAAAAATTGCCACTAGTGCCATAGTTCCTTGATAGCATCTGTGTAATCCTTCATTGAGTCCAAGCCAACTTTTTTCCCTCTCCTTTGGGGAGAGTATATAAACGTTCAAGGGGGAAAAAAATGACTCATGAATGAGAATAGCAAAGATAACGGTCACAATGATAAGACAGAATTAGTGTAAGAACTACCTCTGCTTCACACTTTTCCTGCCAAACAAAGCCTGATTTGCTAAGGAGAGAAATAGAGTGGACAGTCACCTCTGTGGCATGGTGAGGGGCAGCAAGGGAACTTCCACGTTCCTCAAATATTCCCTTTTCCATTGACTACATTCTGAAAAATCTTGCACTAAAAGATTGTTCTGTTTAATTAAAGGCTTAAAGTGACAGTTCTCCTGGGAGGGCTTACACTGAGCAACTATCAATACCTTTTGTGTGAATAAATTTCTGAAGAGTTAATAAGTAAAGGAATTTAGGGGGGCCAGTGGCAAGGAGAGCATCTATGAAGTTTCTGAATAATATAACAGGATTGTGAGGATACCCACTCAAAAAGAAAATTAGTTGATGTCACGAAGGCCACATTTGTCTCTGCAACATTTTTCTATGCCCACTGCTACCTTAATTTATGACTTATCAAGTGGTAGTTGCTTATTCTATTTTTAAGGTTTACATATATCCAATATCTGGATAATTGAAAATTCAGTTAGACACTCAATATATTTAAGTATCTGGAAATAAATGACTAATCAACCACTCTTCTTTCAACCCTCTTTCCAGATGGAGAGAATCATAATCCTAAATGAAATTCCAGGATCACTTGAGCATTTTAGTTTAATCTACTTAACAAAAGAATAAACATGGAAATGATAAAATGAATAATTTTTCTCTAAACTGAGTATTATGGATAAAATTATGGAGCCATTTCATTCAACTAAGATTACATATGATTTTAGTTCTACTGTATACCCCAGGGGACTATAAAGGCAGCATTTGAATTTATTTATATTCTATTGCTTTTCATTCAGCAGAGTCAATAACAAAAAATGATAGGGAGGTTGCATATATTGTGCTTTGAACAATTTGTTGCCTTTTCTTGGGCTACCTTCTCTCTATATTTTTAAAGACACAAATGTATTATTTGCTTAGATGTAACAAAATCCAATCATAATTACCTGGCAGATCAAGGAGCAATCTTGACATATCTCAGGAAATCCAAGCATGAGGAATGCAGCCAGACCCTGTAAGGGACTAAAACTCAGTACTGAAACCAAGGCAATCAAGACAACCCAGAAATCCTGGCCACTCCCTCCCTCTCTTTGGGTCTATGTGGCTCTTTTATTTTGCTTTTTTCTGGATGTTACTCTTCTGTAATTGCCCAACAAAGCTGCCTGGCAAATATGATCGTCGCAGTCCTAATTTTATGTGATATACAGAGGCCAGCACCCCAAGCCAAGTAGAATCTGTTCCAACTTCACATTCTTGAGAAAGTGAATTTGATTGGTTGAACCTGGGTCAAGGTCTGATGCATTTATAATTATATTTCATCAACATTACTTGAACCATTTTTGAATCATCAAAAAGTTTCCTGGGTACCCATCTTCATCTGCCTAAATATTTTAAAGTACAAAAAATATTTGAATTGGTACATGGTGTCACTCCTTGTTATTTTATCCCAAGCTTCACGTCGTCATTCTGATCATCCTAGGGCCATTGGTATTTGTTCATATTTATTGGTGTATATTGCTGTCTCCTCAAAATAAATAACTACCACATGAATTTTGAAAGTTATCTCTACAAGCTTGTTTGTCATAGCACTCAACCCACAAAGTTAAATCTCCATATTTGGGGGGGTACCCATTTACTCCATTTTAATATTTTCACTTGTTTCCATCAAGTCTCTTCAGTGTTGAAAAGGAACATTAAACACACTCACACGCATTAAACACACTCACACACACACATACACACAGAGAGAAAACAAAAACTAAACAAAAAACCTTAACACAACATTCCTCTTCATAACATAAAATTTAGTCCAGTTATCACCACTTCGTGAAGATGCCCCTTATAATGTTCCCTACCCAGCCCGATTATACACCCAAAATCCTGCTCCCCACTCCCCTCACACATGAAACATGCCAGAGATTGCAATATTCATGTTTGTAACTGTTTAATTTTCCTCTATTTTTCAATTTAGGCAATCGGCTTAGAGGGACAGGAATTCTGTCTTGGTCAGTTTGTGTCCTCAGTACCTACTTATCGCAGAGGTAAGTGCATAGCAGGTGTAAGTAAGTCAATGATGATGTAGAAATAGCTAAGGGTCACAAAGACGGATAAAGTGTTATGGTGCTCCATGATCAAATGGAGTTTGTTGTATTCTGAGTTCCAAATGTATCCAGAAATGGCTCACTATTGACCTAGGACTTAACCTTTGTTATTTAGTTATCTTTTCACATGTTTTGAAAGACTTTCAACAGTAGAATAATTTTTTTATAGGGAACAGTACAAAGACTACCAGGTTTTTTTTAATTTTTGTTTTTTAAAGATTTTATTTATTTATTTGACATGGAGAGAGAAAAAGAGAGCACAAGCAGAGGGAGGGACAGAGAGAGAGGGAGAAACAGGCCCCCACTGAACAGGGAATCTGATGTGGGTTTCTTTCCTGGGACTCTGGGATCATGACCTGAGCTGAAGGCATATGCTTAACCGATTGAGACACCCAGGTGCCCCAGAACACCAGTTTTATAAATTAGAATTGTGTGAAAATTTGTGTGACACCTGTGATATTCACATGGCACATAGATCAATCTATTTTCATCTTTGGATTAAAGGGAAATGAGGGGTTAACTACGTGGTTCCAAAAGTATTAGCATAAAATCACATTGTTTTTGACCCAAGCTTCTTATGATAACCTATGTTATATTTTTAGGAATCACCTTATAATTTTCTTAAGTTATAATGACAAGTCAGAATACTTTAATGGAGAGTGAGCATAAAGAGAAAAGTGAAGTAGAATAGTGTCACATTTTTTAAATCACAAACTTAGCAATTAAATATATCACAGTCTATTTCAGCTTAACAATTTCTTTCTGCCTTTTTCAGTATCTTTGTGGTACCTATCCAGATTTGCAGGCTTTGTCTCCATCTCCCCTATTTTACTCTTTTCTCTGAATGACATTTAAGCACCTTGAGAACAGACATAAGGTTATGTTATCCTTATCCTTATCTGTTGGCTTCTGGGTCACTCCAGTTGAGATGTGGATTGTCTTGCCTGGTTTCCAGATTTGGTTTCTGTCTTTGTTGTATCTTCTGTGAAGTGTCTTAATGTCATCTTTCTCTGCACAAGAAAATTCTTGGAATGATGACCACCTCCTCCTCCTTCTTCTTCTTCTTCTTCTTTTTTTTTTTTTTTAAAGATTTTACTTATTTAGTTGAGACAGAAAGAGAGCGCACGTGGGCATGCACAAGTAGAGGGGAGGGGCAGCAGGCCAGGGAGGAGCAGATCCCTACCTAGCAGGAGCAGGGAGCCTGACGCAGGCCTTGTTGCAGCGCTCCATGTGGGGATCGATCCCAGGACCCTGAGGTCAAGACGGAGCTGCAGGCAGATGCTTAACCAACCAAGCCTCCCAGGAGCCCCTGGCCATCTCCTTCTGTTATCCGGAACAAACACCTCAGTTAATCCTAACAGAAATCCTAGCAAAGATTTCTGGTAGTATGATACGGAAGTCTCTGACTTTGGGCTATCCATCACACAACGACTGAGATGTCACACCTAAACCTCTAGATTTCTTTCCTGCTTTTCCCAGACTGTGGAGAATGAAGATGTCCCCATTTTATGACCTAATCATTACCTAACTATGATATACCACCATACTATGTTGTGTTGTCAGGCTGCTTCTTCAAAGAGCTTTGAAATTTTGTAAAATTGTAAAAATAAGGAATAAATCCTCACCTTTAATATGGATATTTCTAACAATCTATCCTAGAATTGTGATCCCAAGGCTGATGGGATTTTTGTATCAAAGGACTACCTTTCACTTTCCCCATGTCTCCTTTCCACCCAAACCAGACGAACACTTTTTGGAAGAGTATCACTTCACATTGTGCTATCCACTGAATTGTGTCCACCCAAAACTCATCTGTTGAAGCCCTCTCCCAATGTGGATGGTATTTGGAGATGAGGACTTTGAAAGGTAATTAGGTTCACGGGCGCCTGGGTGGCTCAGTGGATTGAGCCTCTGCCTTCGACTTGGGTCATGGTCTCAGGGTCCTGGGATCGAGTCCCTCATCAGGCTCTCTGCTCAGCAGGGAGCCAGCTCCCCACCCCCACCCTCTGCCTGCCTCTCTGTCTACTTGTAGTCTCTCTCTCTGTCAAATAAATAAATAAAATCTTTAGAAAAACGAAACGAAACAAACAAAAAAGTAAGGTAATTAGGTTCAGATGAGGTCATGAAAGAGGCCTCAGGATGGGATTAGTGTCTTCATAAAAAGAAGCATCAGATGAGAGCTTCTTTTCTGTCTCTCTCCGCCATGGGAGGACACAGTAAGAAGGTGCTGGTGGAATGCAGGAAGAAATCACTCACCACCAGAACCTGATCCTGCTACCACCCTGATCTCTTCCAGCCTCTAGAATTATAAAAAAAAATTAAATAAATACATTTTTGTTATTTAAGCCACCCAGTCTGTGGTATTTTATTATGGTAGCCAAAGCTAAGAGACATTATCTCTTCTTCTTCCTACTGCATGGCTTAAGCTTAAAAATAAGGATTGTTGTGGGACCAAATGCAATTTACCAAGAAGGGAACATAACACTGGGGTAGTACAACATACTATTGCTCTTATGGATGAAAGAGCACAAAGAAGACCTCAAATTCAGACTAAATAATGAAAAATTAAGTATACATTATTTTTCAAACTCCAGGTTACAACCCGTTAATAGACTGTGAAAACAATAAAGGAGGTCACAATTAACCCTTCTGTTAACGATTTAGAACAGAACAAAATAATATAGAAAACATGAGAACATTGCTGTGTGGAAATTTTTATTTTTTAGTTGTATGCATGGGCCTGTTTGCATCATGTATGTATACCAGTTAATAATAGAACATGCATTTCTTCCTGAGACATGAACTATTACAGCCATCCATACCTAACATGCTCAGAGAGATGCTGATGTCAGAAAATCCTCTCATTCTAAGTCTCCATGGCCTTTAACCAGGAGGCATTGGCAACTATGCCTTCTGAAAGGAACAATCAGTCTTGGAGACCCTTTTGGGATTCTGTCCTCCCTGTCTGTTCCCTGTACCTCATATATGTGGAGGCCAAGAAAAATTAAGGCCATCCCACCTCAGGTTTAGCCTTAGCATAAGTACAGCCATCTTAGCTCCAGCAGCCATCACAGACCCCTTTGCCCAAGGGCTGAACTTTCCCCTATTTTACTTTAGTTCTAAGGACCCCTACCCTGCTTTAGTAACAGGAAGCCCCACCCTGCTTTATTCCAGAGACCCCCACCCTGCTTTGGTTCCAGAAACCCCCACCCTGCTTTAGTAACAGGAACCCATAAATACCCTGCCTTAACTAAGCTCTGGGTTCAAGTCCCTACTCCACTGTGTCGGGTATACTGTTGAATAACAAGTATAGCTTGTTGAATAAACCCTCATGTGATTGCATCAGTGTTGGCTCCTTGATGATCTCTCGGATGCGAAAACTCGGGTATAACAATATACACGTTGAATTTATCTCCATCGGGTTTTAAAAATTGGTGATGAAACCCCACAACTTTTTTTTTTTAAGTCCTTTGGTATTTTCTTTTATTGATGTCCTTCAATTTTTCCCACCCTTCTCCCAACCTAGTTCTGACCCCTTGAATTTCCACTGTACATGGTTTAACATCTCTGAGTGTCATTTTCTTTATTTGGAAACTAAGAGAGTTGGATTTGCTTTTATTTAATGTCTATTCTATCCGTAAAACTCTCTATATATATTTCTTTTTTTTTTTTTTTTTTTTTTTGCTTTTATAGTAGAGTACTGCAATCTGTGACAGTATTTCTCAACCTGGGATTCATGACCAGCCTCTCAGGGTCTGAGGATATATTCTCAAGGATTGGGAAGCTTTAAAATTTGTTGCCATACAGTTTTTTGTTTGCTTGTTTTCACAGCCTTGGGAACTCAGACACACTTTTCTGGATGAGTGGCTTATGCAAGGGCTCAGGATCTTCACGTTGTTTAGCATAAATGGGAGTACCTTGTACTGTACAAAAGCGTACAGAATCAGGCAGGGGGTAGAAGCAGAATATATACAGAAACAGCCTTGTAAGCCAAGTTGAGGATTTTGAACTTTATCCTAAGATCAGTATGTATATGTGTGTGTGGGGTGGGGTGTCGTGAGGGTGTTTATGGTACAGACAACAGACAGAGTTCATTAAAAGGGAGAGATGAAAGGTTTTGTTTTAGAAACACTGCCAAGGGAGAGGGCAGGTTGAAGGTGACAAAATCCTGGGTCTAGTCAGGAAGGCTTTAATGATAGCAAAGTGAGAAATAGTATTTCCCTGCACTAGGGCATAGAGAGTGGAGAAGCAGAGATGTGGGAGAATGAGAGAGATATATTCTAGACAGATTCATCAGAACCTGATATTGGATGATCTTTGGGGATTAAGGGAGAGGGATATGGAGGATGATGTTGGCATCTGCTTTGTGCAATTGGGAAGGTGATGAAAAGTCCATCTTCTGAGAACGTTAGAAAAGAGTGAAGCAGGAGGTAGGGAGAAATCAGACAAAATTGTTCATGTGGAAAGTGGGAGAGAAAGCTACCCACACATATCCTAGTACTATCATGCAGTCCAGACAGGTCATTTGGAATGAGATGTTATGAATTCGTACGTGCTTTCCCCAGCAATGTTCAACAGCCAGCAGAGGCTAGATAGTTATTAATCCAGAAGTGGGGAGAACGCAAAAGATGCACATAAGCTTGGGTGACATTCTAGAGACATGGAAGGGCCACTAAAATGTTAGATAGGTATTTTAAGTATGTCAGTTTGGATCTCACAGTACACAGGGTGGGGGAATGGACATAGCATTGGAAAGAGGGGAATATCGAAAAGCAAAGCAATTTGCATTTGCAAGGAGGCGTGACTGTTATACTCCCAGTCGGGGATCTGGGCTGTTTGCATGGAGGAAGGTGTGACTTTGGGTGAGGCAGCTCTTTTCCGCTTGAGGCTGTGGTTCTCAAAGTATGGTTCCCAGAACACCAGCATCAGCATCACCTTGGTGCTTAGTAAAAGTTAGAATATCAACCCCCACCGCAGACCTACTAAATCAGAAATCTGGGGGCATAGCCATTGGTGCATTAAAGTATCTCTATGATTCTAGTACAAATTTAAGTTTGAGAACCACTGGCTTCAGGAAATTTTGGACAGAGACTCAGCTGGTAAGTGTCAGCAACCCAGACTCTCAGAAACTGGGGACTAAGTACATTGCTCCTGAAGGGGGAACTGTGCGCACCCTGAATCATCAACAGGTGTTGACATTGGAAAGACCAGTCCGCAAGCAGCGGCTTCTATTCCGAGTTAGCAATACTGGGGACAATTTAAGTGGGACTCAAAGAGGGGCCAAATTCAAGAATTTGACAATGAATTATGAAAAGGTACATAGTTGCCTTTTTCTTTATCTCAAGTATACATCCAATATACACCGTTAATTAGGCATTCTTTAATATCAACAACTCTTCTGAAGTCAACCACAGTTATAACAAATACTTATGGTTAAGGAGTTTTATGTTGTGATTAATCAATAGAACATCTTACTAGTTCAAAAAGTTAACAGTAACTCAACATTTTTCCTTTATTATGTATAAGCTGGCAAAAGTTAAAAGAGAAGCTTTTGAAAGTAAATCAAGTTATATTGTATAGAAGTATGATTCTAATGCAAATACATCTTTTCTTTGTTGATTAACATAGAAGACAGATTTTCATTAGAATAAAACACCTAATACTTCATTAAGCACTCACAAGATTGTGTAAAACCTGCTTCTAAACCCACATTGAATCAATTCTTCTCCAAGGCTATTGGCTGTATGCAATACTTTTATTGCTGACCTTCTGCATCTTAAATCCTTGTAACAGCAACCTTGACTAGAGAAATATTCATTGCCGACACACAATTTATTTAATGCGCAGAACAGCTTGATGGTTTAGTTCAGCGGCGTCTAGATGCTATGAAGTGAGTATCTTGAAACTTCCCCACCACTCGGGGCTAGCAGTCCCTAGAAAATGGCAATCCATCTTGGAAGGGGATAAAGAGGAGATCTGTCAAGTCCCTTTACCTTGTTTTTAGATTACATGCAGAAACACTTACTTTTGTAGAAACCAGTAAGGTTTCTGCGCCACTTGAAATAGGAAAAATGCTGCCTGGCAAATAGAAACAAATAAAGATATAATGGGTTTAAATAGCCCTGAAGACAGAGATTCAGACTTTAATTTAGTCACTACCTAAAGATAATCAGTAGCTCTTTAGGAAAAATTTAAGGTGTAAATCTCTCAGTAGAAGCAATTTAAAACAAGGTAAAATATGGAGCAAGCAACAAACAGCTAGAGTATTACAATAGAGAAATATGTTGGTTTTCATGCGATAGTTGCTTTTTGTTTCTTTTTTTTTTCCTTAAAGATTTTATTTATTTATTTGTCAGAGACAGAGGGGGAGGGAGAGAGCGAGTGCACAAGCAGGGGGAGTGGCAGACAGAGGGAGAAGCAGGCTCCCTGCCGAGCAGGGAGCCCCCCTCTGGGGCTCAATCCCAGGACCCTGGGATCATGACCTGAGCCAAAGGCAGAAGCTTAAAGGACTGAGCGACCCAGGTATCTCTGCTTTCTGGTTTTTATTGGACCAAATCTCCTAAGTAGACGCAAACCCAACACCCGGAAGTTCGATGAGCCATTTGTTCCTTGCCAGTGACTAGGTGATGCTCCTCCTGGCTTTTCAATATTCATCATTTTACTGCTGTAGAGGAGGATGACAGAAATTAATAAGAAAAACTGGACAGCGGGTTTGTGGCTACTTAGAAGATAAAAAGGAAAGTTAAACCGAGCTTGCAACTGGCATTGATTAGCAGTGGTAATTGGGGATCTCCCAAAGGCACCTGGAAATGGTTACGGAGTTCTGTTGTAGGTAAATACCAATAACCTCAATCTAGTTCAGTGACGTTCTCTCATTATTCCCATTAATCCTTTTTACGAGTGAATTTTTTCTTTTATTTTTTCATTGAAATTATTTTCTTTGTGTGCCCTATTCCTGTTGCCCAAATACATGACTACAGATAGTAATGATATTTTAGCATGTGTATTGATGTTAAAGCCAGAGTGTGAAGTCATTTACTTGACTCCTAAATTTATTTCCTTTCTTTTTGATCTTAATGACGATCTCCTCCTACTCCCATGAAGACCATGGGGTTCAAGAAGCTGACTCTAGGGGTGCCTAGGTGCCTCAGTCGGTTGAGCATCCAACTCTTGCTCTTGGTTTCGGGTCAGGTCTTTATCTCCAGGTTGTGAGATTGAACCCTGGTGGGCTCTGACCTCAGTGCTGAGTCTGCTCAAGATTCTCTGCCCCCTCCCTGCTCTTATGAATGCTCCCTCTCAAATAAATGAATTAATTAAAAAAAAAAAAAGAAATTGACTCTATTGTTAGGTATAGATGTAGCACATAGTTGCCCTGGCCATCATGATTTATTTAGAGATGAATCTGTGATTTAACTGCTCTGATCAGAATGAGTCTCTGGACATATATTTGGAAGTTGTAGCAGAAATGTTCTCTTTGCTGGATAGGAAAGCAGAAGTACGATTTCTTAGACTCCACTGTCATCCAACTTGGAATATGAGAGAAGCTGCCACTGAGTGAAAGACACTCCCAGAAAGAGGAACTGAGACATAGAAAATGGATAAAACAAGTCCTAGTAATACCTTTTAAGCTGTAGTTCAAACAAGTACTACTTGGAAGACTTCTCAGCCACAAAAGCAATAAGTTATGTTGGCTAATTAAGCCTGTGTGAATTGTGTTTTCTGCCATTTTCAAACAGAGCACTCTGATAGGTGTGGTAATTCTCCAATCCCTAAATCATATATTTAAAAAGAAGAAGAACAACAACAACAACACGGGGAAGAAGAAGAAAGGGGCACCTAGGTGGTGCCGTCAGTTAAGCATATGACTCTTGGTTTGAGCTCAGGTCCTGATCTTAGGGTGATAAGATTGAGCCCACATCAGGCTCTGTGCTCAGTGCTGAGTCTGCTTGATTCTCTCTCCCTCTCCCCCTGCTCTTCCCTCTTGTGCTCTCTCTCCCTAACAAATAAATAAATCTTTATAAAAAGAAGAAGAAGAAAGAGAAATAGAAAAAGACGCACATAAGAAGCAATATTTGTAAGGAGTGTAAACTATTTTCTGACTATCTTGTAGAGAAGTCATAGGTGCATGCAATACCTTACTTTAATTATCTCATAGCAACATGGCTGAAGTCATAAAGAGCCAATATCAATGAGCAATTTGGAGATGGCCTATTTTATTTTCTTTATCTTCATTCACTGCCAGGGAAATGAATGTAAAATAATCAAAGTATTATTTAGGAGTCAGGAGAGTTTCTCAACATTCACAAAAATCCTGTTTCATTCAAATATTTTGCTCATGGTAATAAAGAGCATAGGAAAGAGAATGAGAAATCACAGAACAAACAAATTGTTTCTTCTCCTATTTCAAAGATTACCTGGAGGTATCTGTTGCCCTTTACTATATAATTATAAAGATGCATTACTTGAAGTTAAAATTTCCAGTGAATAAAAAGCATGTTTTCGTGAATATATTGATCTAAATAACTTAGAGAAAACTCATATACTTTTATTGCAGGTCAAAACTCACCAGTGAAGCTCCGTCATTAAATAACCAAAAACACCTGTGTTGGTTTTTTTTCAATTTGACTGCATAAGTATGTTTTTGTAATAGTTGTTGAGTACACATTTTAGTGTCCTTGATTTTTTTGTGGGTTTTTGTTTTTGTTTTTGTTTTTAGTATTAAGAATCTACAATAAGGACCCCACTAGGGATGTTGACAATGAAGGAAGTAATTGGCTTTCTGGGAGATAAATGATAACATCAATATCAGATTACAGATCAGCAGGCTTATGACAGACCAGATGGCTTCTGATTAAAGTATTATCATGTTTAGAGGAAAAAAGGTGCCACACAGAGAGGTATCAGTGAACCATGGAAATACAGGGAAGCTATGTCTTTGGGCAAATGGTAACCATCATGAAATGAAGAGAGGACCCTGGTCATTGGACATCAAGTTATTTATGTCCCCTAGCAAGGCTGACCCTTAGATTTGGAGCCAGGGGCATTCAGGTCTTTGTGATCTGAATGGACAGTTCAACTCTATGGTGAGATGGAACAACAGGTATTCTCACCTGTTGCCGTTAAACAAATTCATCTAACAACCAGTTTTGATCCTGTGCTCACCAAGAAATCTGATTTTCATATCTTCCTCCTTTTCTGTGTTTCAGTCCTGTTGCTGCAATTTCACAGTAAATCAATAAAATAAACTTGATTATGTTTATTGCATGGCCATATAGTTTGGCTACTGGGAGTCAATGTGCCAGCACTAACTCAAATAGGTATGGCTTGTGTGAAAGTTGTATTTCTCAGTGCATATAAATAAGGTGGTATTTATCTTACATATTGTTTATTAGTAACAGTGAACCAGCCCATTCAGGACCTGATCCCATTCTGGAACATCAATAAGATAGCATCTTTGTGGACTTCAGAATGAACAAACGTAAAAGGTTTCCTCTGTATGATACCACTTACTTATTTATATATTAATTTCTGAAGTATCCATCAAAAATTGTCAGATATCATTTTTACTTTTTATGCAAAGCTTAATAATCTTTTAAATATCTTTCATAGTCTCCTGTTGCCTTTAGGATAAAGTTTGAGCTGTTTCAGGTGACATGTAAATCCCTTCATGATCTGATTTCTATATATTCATCTCTTGACATCTTGCTGCATGTAATGGAAGTTTTATTCTTGGTCTCTTATAAACTACCTGTGTTCAAGGTTCAGCCCAAACATTATCATAGGACAGTCACTCCTCCCCTCTTTCCTTTTCTTTGTTTAAATACAGCCCTTCTTTGGAGCTCTGGCCCTTGCTGTCATAATACTCATGGCAATACTATGGTGTATTGTAATTATTTGACTTGGCTATAAAATTACAAGCCTTTTTAAAAACAATTCTGGATTTTACCTTGGCATGCCTAAGACAGAAGGATGTGCTTATGTATGCAACTCAAGGGAGTTTACTGAATGGACAGATGAATGGAAAATGAATTGAATCTTAAATTCACATTCCTTGTTATGAATTATAGTAGACTGACATAACGACCAAATACTCTGTCTCTCCCTGTGTCCATACCTATGATCATATACCTGTGACATGGCCCTCATACTCTGACTCTTAAACCTGCCCTGTGACTTGCCTTAGGCCAAGGAAATGTGGGTACCCAAGATGCAAGCAGAGCCTGGTGGAGAGATATAGGAATTAGAACCACTTGGCATAAGAATGAATGAGCCCAGCCAAGCCCTGTCAAGCCCATCCTACATCAGCTGAACCCCAGTGATGCATGACAAATAAATGCTCATTTTTATAGGCCACTGAAGTTTTGGGTGGTTTATTACACATTGTTGTCACAATACATAAATGACACACCTATGATGACCAGCGATGTTAATGAAGCAATACCCTTAGCAAAAACAAAGCCATAATTAGTGTTGACCATAGACAGGGTGAAGTAATGGTTGAAGTAGCATGCCCTAAAGCCAGACTGCTTGGCCTTAATCTTGTTTTTGTACTTACTAATAATCTGACATCAATCAAATTACTGATTCATGCCACACTTGTTTTTTCATCTATAAAATGTGGAAAATAATAGCAGTACCTCATAAATTTTGTTATGAGTGTTGAGTTGTGAATACATATAAAACACTTAGGCCTGTGCCTAGCATAAGTATTCAAGAAATGCTGTTGTTCTTCTGTGTAGAACAACAATAGCAAACACCCTTGTTTAATGAATCTCCTTCTTCGTTTTTCCCTGGATAAGCTATGTTCCTCTTAGCTACGACGTATGGTTCTGTACATCTGTAAAAAGTGATGAAATATAATGTTTTATCTGTTCAACAACATGGCTCTTTTGAACTCAGAAGTAGGCAAATCCTAAATTGTAAGCCACACTGGTCGACTAGAGGAGCGGCAGTGACAGATTTCCTGGGAAAGTCACACAACGTATCTTAATAAATTGCAGAAAATTAGAAGCTAAGAAGGTAAAATGTATTCATGACAAAGCTCATCTCCAAACTCCAAAATCTTAAGCTTGAAACTTCTTGCCCAAGTTCCCTTCCTTTCAAAGAGTTCCATTCTTCATGGAAAGACCAGCTCTGACAGATCCTTACAGGTTAAAGGAGCTAGCTTCCACCCTACTGCATGTGAAAAGCCATTTCCGGCTTTTCTCTGTGTTCATACACCTCTACTGGGCTCCTCGTGAGTTGGTACCCTGCAGTATCTTATGGGGTCAAGTGACAGAAACGGGATGTGTTTTACCCCTTCACCGTGAGGGCCTTTGGAGAAGGAATGCTTAGTAGTAATAATTGATCAAGCCCCTTAAAGCCTTCTACCCTTAGACACACGGCTCTCTACTCCAAGGAAAACTCAAGAAGTTGCTGAGGATCATTTTAAACTTTACTAGAGCTGACAGGGAAGTTGGATGAAAACAGTAAAGCCATTGGACTTTGCCACATGCTTGCCAAGGATTTCTAAACAAGAAGAGGCTCCTTGGACATCGCCAAGGACTCTTCCCATAAAGCACTGGTAATGTGTCTCGGCACGCAGCAGGTCTGCCATCACCATCTGTAAAGAGGAGAGTCAAAATGCTGACTGTAGCAATTGGCAGGACTCGTCATCTCTCTCCAGCACTCGTACAATCCCTGGAAGAGCTGCTTTCAATCAGTTACTGTGCAGGGCTAAAGAACTGGGTGTGAGGCATGGAAAGTTTTTGCCTGCATGAGGAACAGTATTCTCTTGTTAGGAGAGAAATACAAGAAATAATTTGAAGAGTTGGATACATGTTCCAGAACTTTGTATGGATGTGTTTTCAATTATTAGCAGGCCCAAACTGTGTTACTTCTAAATAGATACGGATGTGAATAGAATTAATTATGACCAGAGCCAGTACATGAGGGGATGGCCTTGCAGGTGACAGTTGAGGTCTGTGTTCGAGCTATTGCCCATATAAATAGCCCGTAGATTTGGCTTCGGGATCATCTTTTCTTGAAGGCCTGCTTAGAGAGCTGAGAAATGAGCATTATGTTATTAGAATATAAATTTGGCCTCTGGGGAAGCCCTTCCAGCTCAAAAAATTATGGACATCTTTACAACACTCAGAACTATTCTGCATACACTATAACTCGCCGGAAATTCAGAGCCATCCCCACAGAGCAGAGACACATAGAAGGGTGTCTTCTTTTGGAAGACTGAGGTAACATCATCGCCTTGTACCACGACGGCCACTCTCAATGCCAAGGATAATCCGTGGAGGTGCGTGCTGCCCTGTAAGCCTTGTGAGGAATGATTGTTAATAGCACTAGGAGAGGACAGAGAGCTAACCTTTGCTTGGGGGTGCTAAAATGCTTGTGAATTCATGAGGCAGTTATTAAACAGTATCCACTTGCTAGGGCCACCCTTTGACACGGTGAGAAACGAGGCAACGGAGCAGGTCATGGATGCCAACTTTTCACTCTGGGTGTACTTGGGGAAGTCGTCCAGAGTGGGACAAATTCATGAATCTCCTTGAAGCTTTCTACCTTTCCTCACGAGGCTGTAAGTGGAATGCACCATTTTTTTTTTTTTTTCTGAACAGTGGAGCTCTATTTACATCAGAAGGGACATCTACCACAACAATCACTAAAAATGAAATCCCTGGGCTTAGCCTGCCAACCAGCATGGAAAGTGTGCAGCTGGAAGTGAGCTTCAAAAGGCAAGTCACGCGCAAGGGAGAGAAGACAGCACGATGCCAAAATAGCTTATGGATCGCATGAGAAAGGGGGGCAGACTAAGAACGGCAGGGAACAAAACCTAAAAAGGCTCAGAGAAGCGAAGGATTTGGCTGAGCTCTCTAGAAGCAGACAGACAGAAAGAAGAACAGAGAAACCACACTGAGCCTGCAAGGGCAGGGTCCAAACTCAGAGATAAGACCTGCCCAGAGTGTCTGCAGCGGTAAATGCAGGGTCGTGGCCATGTGAACCCAGGGTTGACAAGGACCTGTGGGTTATCTATCAAACTTGACAGCTGTATTTGATACTGTCACTGTCATCTGTGTCACTGTTGAATATAAAGGTCAGGAAACTAAAGAGTTGTAGAGACATCTTAAATATGAAGGCTATACAAATGACCCTCTCAACATGAGATCACAGCCATGAACATATCTGAAAAGGTTGTCTAACGGCTCTATGCATCTGCTATTTTTAGGGACACTGACACCTCCATGTAGGCCATGAAAAAAAAAAATGGGAAACTCCATTTCAGCTCAGGTGAGTATCTTCCCTTCTCTTACTCTGTTAAATTGTTGGCCTCTCTGTCCACTTATCGGAGTTATTAAACCCGAAGAACCAGTACATGTGTGAAGGAGATGATGGTGTGTTTATGGGCCACACATGCCTGTATGTTCGCCTGCTAAAGTCTGAGCCCATCCGTACCTTGTCGGAATTCTCCTGGCTGCTCTAAGGATCGTTAGTACTTAATCTCTATTCATGTGAAACAAGAAACAACGGCCTTCTCATTTTATTCCAAAGCCATCTTGAATGCCAAAGATGAATGCGGATATGGGGGAGGTTGACATTTACTCAGAATTATTATTCAATCAAAGTTCTATTTTCTTCTTATGATGATTTCATTTGTCAGAGTCGTTTTAATGCAAAGCTTGTGATCAGGGTTTGTTTTTTTTTTCCCCTTAAACAATTGGTGCTAGCATCTGTGTCACCTGAGGCTCCTTTTTGTTGATTATTTTGCATCGTAGCCTCCTGTAACGTGACACAATGAAAACCTAAAGAATTCGAGCCTTGTTTTGCTGGTAAAGAACGCTCCACCCAGTGGAGTACCCATTCCGGAGAAGGCGAAGCAATGTAATATTCTTCCCACAAAAACGCACTACTTTTTTTTTTCCGATCTTCTCTTTGTAAAGTCTTTGCTGAGTTTCATTGGAGATCCACATCAGAGGCGTTTTCTGGGGCATGGGACCCGCCTGCTCGGGAACTTCCCACTGTGCGGATGAAGCACCGTTCACCTAGTCTGAGCCGCTGCAGTTCAGAACAACCCAAGGGCATTTTTGTTTTCTGTTTTATATCTCGTTTGTTCTTTCCCTTTGTTCTCTTCCATTCAGAGAAAGGTGTGTGCTAATGCCAACTTGTTAGAAGTGTACCCAGCAGGAGGAGAATGTGAGTTGTTTGGATTCTTTAAAATAGTTCTTGCTTATTTGCCCAGTGCGTTAGGTAACAATTAGAGGATAGTCTCTCCATAGACGCAAGGGGCTCCGTCTTCAAACAGGTAAGGTTAGCAACGTGTTACCTACGAACTTTGATGGTTTACCCCCATTCTCTCATACTTAGCTCTTAAGGCTCCTCCGTCCATGCCCAGCAGAAATGGTTTCTAGCTATTCTTTCCATAGCAGAGCTCTCTTCAAAAAAAAAAAAAGATATTGGAGATTGACTCTAAAATGCTGTATTTGGAGAATGCTGGATTCCGGCACGAGTTATGTTTTCTGCTATCTTGCCAAAGCAGGCACTCTCTGGGCCTTGGCTGTTGGAAGAGCTTGAAAATGGGAGTGCTGAGCTAAGTTAATAATCTTCTAGTATTTTTTTGAACTTAAATTTCAGAATATGTCACCAGCAGCAAAGTGATAATAAATTAAGGTCCTTACAAAAATTTTTAAGAGCTAGAATTTTGGAACATGGTTCGTGTTTAGCTTATTCTCCAATGCAACCTCCAGACTCGCTGCTTTCGATTGGTTGTTTTGGTGTTTACATGCTTGTGTTCTCACTGGGGCAAAGACAACATAGTCTTCTGAGATACTGGGAAGCATTTAGGGGTGATAAGAAGAGGACTCCTCCTGTATACCCTCTTATGCCCAAAAAGCCACCGTGAGCCATTCATTCTCCTCCTTCGAATTTTTCCTCTTTATATTCATTAAAGAGCCAGATTTTAAGTAGCAGAACTTACAGCCAACGGACACCAGGGATTTTGATTTCCTACATGCTTATTACTCAGAAAGGTTGATTAAGTGTGTTTTACTCAATTAACCACAGATGTGCCCTTGTGCACGACTAGTTTGTAATTGTCCTAATTGATTCTGAGGAGAGATCTTTGGTCAGAGTCAAGCCAGATGTAGGCTGTTAGTGATTTTGATGGAATGACCCCAGGAAGCTCGATTTCTACAGCTTTGCGATTAAAAACAAACAAACAAACAAACAAACAAAAAAAACCCAAAACAACAACAAGCCTAAGAAGCTTGCCCAGGCCTCTCTGCTTGCTTAATTATATTTTTGATAATTTATTTTACCAATTGACTTGTAGCCAGGCCAGGTTATGTTTAATTTTGATGATGTTGCACAGACTTGCAGGAGAGGAAGAAATGTCCTAGCTCATTATCTTCTCTTCTTGCTTTATCAGATCTGTTTTCTGGAAACTGTATGCAAATTCCGGTTATCAGACACTGTCTTTAAAAAAAAACAAAACATTCCTTTCTTTCTCTCTCTCCCCTTCTGAATCCTTCTGTTAGCACAGGGTAAAGAGCCAGCTTCTCGTCTTCTTATCACTGATGTTGGAGATTTCATCACTGGCCACACATTCTGCTTTCTTAACTCCTGTCTTTTCAAGTATACCCATAAACGGGTATTATTTTGGTAAAGTGAGGCTTTAAGATTAGGTTAAGATAAAGTTCCATTACATATAGCAATCAGATTCTTTCAGAAGTCAATTAATTCTCAGGGCTTTACTAAGATAAAAACAGAGTGGTAGAAGACATTTTGAAGCAGCGTTTTATTTTTTCCATTTCCAAACTATACTCAGCATCTATAACCTCCTTCTCCCTCTGCAGAAGGGAGACAGTAATAGAAGGCAGAGAGCAAGCGAAGGTGTTTTCTGTCCTGGGAGAGGATGAGGAGTGCAGGTAAAAATTAAGTGATGGAAAAATAAAGTTTTCTGTGTTTTTGTTTTGTTTTTTCACCTGCATCTGTGGACTATGAGATCCATTTCTATTACAGTAGCTTCTGTATGTTGTTATAATTGTCCTTATAAACATTTCTTATAGGAGTTCCACTTTTTTTTTAAATTTTTTATTTCTTTTCAGCATAACAGTATTCATTGTTTTTGCCCCACACCCAGTGCTCCATGCAATCCGTGCCCTCTATAATACCCACCAGCTGGTACCCCAACCTCCCACCCCCCCCCCGCCCCTTCAAAACCCTCAGATTGTTTTTCAGAGTCCATCGTCTCTCATGGTTCACCTCCCCTTCCCATTTCCCTCAACTCCCTTCTCCTCTCCATCTCCCCTTGAGGAGTTCCACTTTTGTTGGCTCACACAGGCATATTGTTAGAATGTGGCTAACTCTGGAAATTGGAAAATAGAAAGTCCTTTCCACCCCAATACCCATCCACATGTAGTTCCTGCAGGGAAAACAAAAGAGAGCACAATCCAGGAAGGATTCAGTATATGTGTGTAGTTACAGATGGGCAAAGGTTCTCTGTAGATTCTGTCTATATGTTTTGTTAGCCTTAAAAATAAAAACTGCCAAAAACAAAATAAAAAATAGAAATAAAAACCGCCGGTTGTTTTATCAGCAAAAGACGGGTTTACTCGGGACTGAGTGAGAATTGCAATCTAGGACAAACAAGCTGCGGCAAGACTGTAGGCAAGTCCAGGGAGCAAGGAGAGAGGTGTGCTTTATGAGGAGGAAAGAATACACTGGGAAGGCTGTTATAAACTAGAAGTCCCTTGGTGTAAAGTGGGAGTTTGAAGTGGTGCCCTCTCCTTGGCTGAGCTGTTTTGGGGTTGGGGGAAGGAAAGCATCTTTTTCTGCCACGGGAGGAGTAGAGTAGGATCCTTGTGCAAGGTCAGGTTCATGTGAGGCAGGCAAGTAAGGTTCTTGTCTCACGGAGTCGAAGAATGAATCTCCTGGACAACAGAGAGTGAGTAAAGGGATGTTTATTTAGTGAAGGTACAGAAAAACTTCTCAAGAGTGAGAGGGGTCCAGACAGGGTTGCCACTGAGGACTCGCAAGGTTGGTCTTCTATAAAAACTAACCAGGGAACTTAAATCCTTTTAACATCTCTATTGATATCATCATGGACCAAGGACCAGTGATAACACCTTCAGTGGCTAAATTCCTTGTTTGGGTCTGGTTAGTCTTTGTTGGTCAGAGATGATTTTCATAAAGAAGACACCCAACCCACATCCCAAGGGCCAGGTGGTCCAGTTTGTTCCCTTATCTCCGGTTTCCTCCACCTTTTTGGGATTTCTGTGAGCCTGATCACGAAGTCGCATATTTATCTCTTCCTACCTAGCCCCGCCTTTCCCTTCCTCCCATGTGAGGTCAAATGTGTCTCTTCCTGGTAGGTCTGTAACTGACTAGGAGTGGTAGAGCTGGGGAGCTACCCCTCCCTAACCAACGGACCCCATTTTAGTGAGCTTTCCCATTACTAATTTTCAGTTTCTTCAGAAAAGAACACGTAAGTTCAGAGCAAGAGGGGAGAAATATGGTCCTGACAGCACTGAAGTATTACATAATTTCATTTAGAGCTCTAGAGGTTTTAGTTTTCTTGGTCACGTTTACCAAGCAATTTGTAGTCCATGCACATGTGAATGAATATTTTATGCAAAACTTTTAAATTTTATTTTAAAACTTTAAACTCTACTTCGGTGAATTTTGTAAATGTTCTCAGTTGAGTAAAATGTCAGAATGTGCAGGTGTATAGAGTTTGTACCGAGATAGTGGGACTGTGTTGTCCATGTAAGGGAGAAATAAAAAATCTTTTTGCTCTACCATCTTAGGTTCTCCAGCTGTACTTGAATCAGACAGAAGTTGGGGAGCAAGAATTTCTGTCCCCTTTAAGTTCCTTCTAGCTGAATTAAGAATCAAATTGACATGAGATACACAGGAGAAAACCAAATTTAAATTTGTACATATGGGGACTCCACGCAGACATGAAAATTCCAAAAATGGGCAAAATGAGATTTATATGTCACTTTAAACTAAGAAGAAGGGGATAGTGGTCTGGGACGTCAAAGGGAAGAAATGCAGTTCATAGGAAGATGAAAAATAGTAAATATTTGGTAAGCAAATGTTTGCTGGGCCACTGAGAAACAATGGAACACAGAGAACTTGGGCCTTGCTAGGGTCCTCCCTGACCCTAGTATATATATACCTAGTATATATCATAATTTATCTTTAGTGATAGCTCTCTTCCTGGAGAAGGTCCTCTATTTAAATTCTTTTTAGGCAGTTATAGGGGGAGGTAAAGAGCTTTTCCTGAATCTGCTGGGTTTGTAGTCCTTTTTTTTTTTTCTTTTTTAAGATTTTATTTATGTATCTGAGAGAGAGAGAGAGAGACAGAGAGAGAGAACACGAGATGGTGGTTGGGCAGAGGGAGAAGCAGCCTCCCCAGTGAGCAGGGAGCCCAATGCTATCTCAGGGGTTTATCTCAGGACCCTGAGATCTTGACCTGAACCCAAGCCAGACTCTTAACCAACTAACCACCCAGGCACCCCTTTGAGCTTTTTAACTTAAAATAATCTTCCTGCCAAAGTGGTCCATCTTGGGCTGGCTTGTCCTTGACCCACACACTGGTAAAAGACAGATAAACAAGATAAAAACTAAGAGAAGTTTACTCAGATATTTATCACATGTACACATGGGGGCATCTAGTGATGAGTAGCCCAGGGGGATGGTTAGAACTTGGGTTCATTTCACATCTTAGGCTAAACACAGGAAAAAAGGTTTAGGGATCCTGGGGCCAGGGAGGCAAGTTCTGGGAAGGTGATCAGGAAAAGTATGGTAAATACGGGTTGTTAGTAATGTCTTACCTTCTCTAATGATAAGAGCTGTTAGGAGTCCTCTTCTTGGTAGAAGAGAAGGTGAAACCTTTACAAATGGAGATTTCCTTTATAAGTGTAAATATCTTTTACAAAAGGAAAACTCTGTGCCCTGCTTTGGACCTTTTCAGACATCTACTTCTTCTCAAAGTCCTTTAGGTCAAAACAATCTATATGCCCAAGAGGGTTTTTGGGGAGTGGCATGTACTGCTACCTTTCATGCATCCCTCCCCTCACTGGCACTGTTTAAGATGCTTTCAGTTACAAATTAAAGAAAAATGAGCTCAAACTGTCTTAAACACTGAAAAGAAATATAAAATTTGAACTCTATGATAGGTTCAATACTAGGTTCGATCCATAGACTCAATTTGGTTATTAAGGACACAGTTTTAATTTATTCCTTCTCTCTGTTTTTAAGGTATTAGCTCCTAGGCTATGATAGATTCTAGAGCCAAATACCTCCAACAGAGGGAAGAGAAACGTAGTCTTAGAATTCCCAGCAAAATTCCTGATGGTCCATTCAATTGGTCCAGAACAACTTTCTGATTTCACACTAATTGACCCAGCTTAGGTTATGTGCTTGTTCCTTTAAGTAATTTTTATGGCCAGGAAGTTCAATACATTATGAGTTTAATTATGGCCACATTCTCCAGTCCTGAATAATCCCAGGCCAAGATTCAGATTCTTCTGAAAAACATGGACAAAGAATTGGGATTGTGGAGGCCGAGAAAAATTAAGGCCATCCCACCTCAGGTTTAGCCTTAGCATAAGTACAGCCATCTTAGCTCCGGCAGCCATCTCAGACCCCTTTGCCCAAGGGCTGAACTTTCCCCTACTTTACTTTAGTTCTAAGAACCTGCACCCTGCTTTAGTAAGCCCCACCCTGCTTTAGTTCCAGAGAACCCCCCCCCCCCTGCTTTGGTTCCAGAAACCCCCGCCCTGCTTTAGTAACAGGAACCCATAAATACCCCTGCCTTAACTAAGCTCTGGGTCCAAGTCTCTACTCTGCTGTGTCGGGTATATTTGGGCCCAAGCTTAAGCTTGTCGAATAAACTCCCAGGTGATTGCATCGGTGTTGGCTCCTTGGTGGTCTCTCGGACGTGAAAACTCGGTTATAACAGGGATGGATGGTTCCCTTAAATCATCATCCTTTATTCTTGCCTCAAGAAAGGGGAGTGGTCACTGGGAAGAAAACAATAATCACTGACTATACTATTTAGTGAGAATCACTGGTTTAAAAACTGTATACAGGGTGCCTGGGTGGCTCAGTTGGTTAAGTGACTGCCTTTGGCTCAGGTCATGATCCTGGAGTCCAGGATTGAGTCCCTCAGGGGGCTCCTCGCTCCATGGGGAGTCTGCTTCTCACTCTGACCTTCTCCCCTCTCATGCTCTCTCTCACTTTCTCTCAAATAAATAAAATCTTGAAAAAAAAACTATATACATATATAGAGAGAAAATTAAAAATACATTTAATATTTGTGTGTGTATTAAACAAAGGTGATGGAAAACTTGAAAAGGCAGCCTTTTATCTAAAGAAAAATAGAGTTAAAGAAATATGGCCATAGACTAGAATGGGTGCAGCCTTTGGAATAAAATCATGGAGATTTAGTGTCATAGAATTTTAGGGTTGAACACAAGAAAACTAGAAGAAACTCTAGTTTTTAAAACTTTTCTTGTATTGAGCTGAACTTCCTTTAAATGTTATCAAACCATTTCTCCTGGTACTCTCATTTGAAACTACTTATAAAAAGAAATTCTTCTCTTATGCAACAGCACTTCAAACATGTGGGGTTGGTTATAGATAATGGCCATTGTAACACTGTCTTACATTGGGTAGTACCTTAAAGTTTTCAAGTCCTGTTATGTTTAATATCTTATTTTATCTCTAAAAGAAACACTTATGAAATTAGAAAAGTTGATCAGATTAGGAATTCTTTGGCACCAAGGGATAGATGCCAATTTCGAAGATGAGGTAAGAAAGGGGAAATGCACTGGCAGATGATTCCAAGGAAAAGCTGAATGACCAAGCAGCTAGTACCATAGGACACAGCTGAACTTGGAAGGACTCAGGCAGCAAAATAACATGACCCTATTTCTCAACTGTCTCTCTGTTTACCGGCTTCTTTCTTATAGCAGGCTGACTTTCTTTGGTAGTATCTATGGTCAGTGGTAGCTTCTTAGCTGTCATATCCCAGCTCTGGCTACTAAAGACCACCTGATCTCTGTCTGGTTCACAAATCCCTTGCAGTGCCTCATGAACAAACCAGAATCAGGTTCATGTGCCTCTTACAACCCAATATAGTTAGAAGTTTGTTAGTGGATGTCAAGAGGATGTGACTACAGGTTGATGGTCGAGCTGGACCAGGGTAACAGGAGATTCCCCACCTCCTCCGCTTTCCTTGGAATATATGTTACACCCACCATCCCACACTGGGAGCTGTTGCAAGGACACAGCCTTGACAGAGCAATGTTATTGAGACCATCTGGATGGTATAAGTGACTGCACCCACTTAACATTTCTATATAAACTTTGAAGATTCTGGTTGGTGGGTGTAGAGATTTGCTTATCTTGCAGCTGCTGGAGAAAATCCTCATAAGTAAGTTTCTTTGCTTATTAAACCTGTCACCTATCTATCTGAAATGGCCTGCCTCTTTCATGGGCCTCTCCTTGTTCTCCTATATGGGGGCCAGGTTCAAATTTCAACCAGGAGATTTCTGAGAGTGCAAATCAACAACTGGTAAACCAGCCAGGAGACTGAAGAAATGGTTCTTGGGAGAAAGGGATCTGAAGGGGAACATTCTAGTGACATTCAGTCTCTGTGTGTGGAGGAGTGGTCTGTATGCCAGATGCTTGTGGACCACTATGTGAATATGGGGACACCCCCCCAAACATCAGCTGGTCTAATACTCTTGTTGGAAGAAATACACATAGCACACCCTGGCAAATAAGGGAAATGAATGGTTGCTACAGTGGGCTGACCTCTACTGTGGGCAGTTTGGCTCAAACACCTGTGGCAAAGCCTGATTGGGGTAGTAAGAGATGGAATCCATAGGACAGTGAAGAGGAAGATATTGTGGTGATAGATATGCCAAAATACCCCGACCCCAAATACAAAGGAAAGCAAAAACATAATAACAGCAACCCCAGCCAGCAGAGCAACCCCAATTCAGATAATGTTTATAATTAGAGAATATACTCCCACAGGGCTCATTGGTATAGCTCCCAGAGCACATGGACCTTTGTAAATCTATAGAGGAGGTAAGACAAATTTTAGATAGTTGGGAATGAGACAGGCCATCCATGTGCCTGCCTTTGAAAGTCCTGATCATGTCATATTTACCAGGGAATAAAAGCTAAGATTCTTGAAGTCCACCTCTGAGCATTTGGTATGAGATGCTGATATTCATGCTGAGACCAGTTGTGGGAGAAGACATTTATGAAGTTGAGTAATCCATTGCCGATCTGGAGGAAACTGACAAATCCTAGAAGAGGTATGAACTGTGGGAAAGACTCAAGACAGAGAGGGAACTCAAAAAGCCAAAGGCTTTCCCAATCAGCTGTAAAGGATCTGGTAAAGGTAACTCAGAAGTAAGTGTGGTTCAATCTCATTGCTGCTAGGACCCCACCTGAAAAAGTAGACCCCCAATCTACACTAGGAGTTGTTTCAGAGATACAGCCTTGAGGAAGTAAGATGTTGAGATTACATGTGACTAAACCTAGTTAAGGTCTCCCTGTAAACTTTTAGGATGCTGATGGTTGAGTATGAAGATCTACTCATCTTGCAGCCACCCCAAACAAGCCTTAAATGTAAATTCCTTTGCTTACTAAAACTGTCACTTACCAACCTGGAGTGATCTGCCTCTTTCTTAGGTTTCTCCTTGCTCTGTGTATGGAGGCTGGAAATTTCCAAGGTCACTGACACAAGGTTGTGTCATAGCTGCCATATGGACAGTGGCTAGTGTCTAGGACAGGCTGCTGGGAAAACAGTCATACTATGATCTATGATCTATTACATTAGTCTCATTTTAGGGATGAGGAAACTAAGCCGTAAAGATACCAGGCAATTTATCCAAGACAATTATCTTGCAACTGACAGGTCAAAAACTTCAGGTCTTTTGACGTCATGTCTTTTTTTTTTTTTTTTTTTTTTTGGTCTTTCCCCATGTTTTCTCTTTTCAAATCTGCATTACTCCAGTTTTTAATTAAGTGTCCTTATGTAATCTTTCAATTACACTTTTCTGCAAGTGTTCCATTTATCAGTATCTTGGCACTCAGAATTTAGCAAAATTATATTACAGAGAAAGGGAAACCAAGGAAAATAGTAAAAATATTCCCCTTAATGTCATTATTACATTGTTATTTTCATTTGTCACATTCATCCCATTCATCATTTTGGACACCTATGATAATTAAACTCCCCCTCTCTTTTTCTTCTTGAGGTTTGTGGTCACTGGTTTTATTTTTTAATTAATTTTTTAAAAAGTTTAAATTAATTTTTAAGTTTAATTAAAAATTAAGTTTTAATTAATTTTTTAAAAAGTTTAAATCCAGTGTAGTTAAACATAATTACAGGAATACCTAACTGGAATATTTATACCTAATATGACAGGGTTATATTACTTTCAGGTATGTAACATAGTGATCCAACAATTCTATACCTTACTCAGTGCTCATCACAATTAGTCCACTCTTTAATCCCCTTCCCTTATTTCAGCCACTCCACCTCCCACCCATGTCCCCTCTGGTGACCATCAGTTTGTTCTCTATGGTTGAGTCTGTTGCTTGGTTTGTCTCATCTCTCTTTTTAGGTTTGTTCATTTGTTTCTTAAATTTTACATATGAATGAAATCATGTGATATTTGTCTTTCTCTGACAGACTTATTTCACTTAGCATTATACTCTCTGCTCCATCCATGTCACTGCAAATGGCCAGATTTCTTTTTCATTCTTTTTATAGTTGAATGATTTATTCACCAATCAATGAACACTTGGGCTGCTTCTACAATTTGGCTATTGTAAATAATGCTGCAATAAACATAGGAATACATGTATCCTTTAGAATTAGTGTTTTTGTATGTTTTGGGTAAATACCCAGTAGTGTGATTACTCAGTCATAGGGTTGTTCTATTTTTAACTTTTTGAGGAACCACCATAGTGTTTTCCACAATGTCTCCACTGGTTTGTATTCCTACCAACAATATACAAGTGTTTCTTTTCCACCAAGTCCTCACCAACAGTTGTTGTTCCTTGTGTTTCTGAGTTTAGCCATTCTGCCAAATGTAGTGATCTCTTGTTGTAGTTTTGATTTGCATTTCCTCGATGATGAGTGATGTTGAGCATCTTTTCATGTGTCTATTGGCCTTTTGTTTGTCTTCTTTGGAGAAATGTCTGTTCATTTTCTCCTGCCCATTTTTAAATTGGATTATGTGTTTTTTGGGTGTTGAGTTTTGTAAGTTCTTTATGTATCTGAGATACTAACCCTTTATTGGAAATGTTCTTTACAAATATCTTGTCCTATTCAATAGGTTGTATTTTAGTTTTGTTGATTGTTTCCTTTGCTGTGCAGAAGTTTTTATCTTGACGAAGTCTCCATAGTTTATTTTTGCTTTTATTTCCCTTGCGTCAGGAAACACCTGACGCAAAATGAAAAATGTTGCTACAGCCGCTGTAAGAGAAATTACTGCCTATGTTATCCTCTAGGATTTTTATTGTTTCAGGTCTCACATTTAGGTCCTCAATCCTTTTCCAGTTTATCTTTGTATGTATAGTAGAAGAAAGGGGTCCAGTTTCATTCTTTTGCATGTAGCTGTCCAGTTTTCCTAATGCCATTTGTTGAAGAGACTTTTTCCCATTGCATATTTTTGCTTCATTTGTTGAAAATTAATTGACCATATAATTGTGGGTTTGTTTCTGGCTTTCTATTCTGTTCCATTGATCTATCTGTCTATTTTTGTGTCAGTACCATACTCTTTTGGTTCCTGCAATTTTGTAATGTAACTTGAAATCTGGACTTGTGATACTTCCAGGTTTGTTTTTCCTTTTCAAGATTGTTTTGGCTTTTTGGGGTCTTTTGTGGGTCCATACAGATTTCAGGATTATTTGTTATAGTTCTGTGAAAAATGCTGGTGGTGTTTTGATAAGGATTTCATTAAATGTGTAGATTGTTTCGGGTTATGTAGACATTTTAACAATATTTCTTCTCCCAATCCATAAGCGTGGAATATCTTTCCATTTTTTGTGTGTGTTGTCTTCAATTTTTTTCATCAGTGTTTCATAGTTTTCAGAGTATAGGTCTTTCAGCTCCCTAAAAAAACTCTTTCTATATTTTTCACTTGAAATATCTCTTAGATTGGACCCTATAACCTTATGTTAAGACATAATTGTCTTTGAGAGTTCATGTTTTAAGTATTAACCACTTTTTTACTTTTAGTTTCTTGAAAATTTTGAAGACCTTATTGTATTAATCATTGTTATGTCAATAAGGTTTTTCTAAATACAAATGTCTGCATATATACTCTGAGGGATCTTTACGATGCCATCAACATAATTAGAATGATTTTTTAAAAAGACAATTCATTTCTCTCTTATCATGCTCTGATTCTGCTCTTTAGAGTTATGAAGAATAAAAGATTCCGTTGAAAAACGTGAGTCAGAAAAGTGGTATTTAACTCTCTTTTTCAAGACTCCGTTGGTTCCTAAGGAAACCATACACAAGGTGTTTTGATGAAAATGAGAACATATTAGCTCATATCAATGTAAAGTCAGAGAACAGGACTGACTCAGGTACAACTTGATCCATGTACTTGAGGGATATCTTTAGGGCACTGTCTCTCTATTCACCCACTCTACTGCTTTCTGTGAATTGACCCAATTCTCAGGTAGTTGTTCTCCATTGCAGGCCTTTAGAAGCCCCTACTGGAAATCATCTGCATTTTTCACCATCCAAAATTAAGAAAATCCATGAGCATCTAAAGAAGCATTTACAGAGCAAATATTAAGATTTTGTGTTGGAAAGAAGCATCCTATTGCTTGAAAAAAGTATGACAGAGTTTAAGGATTTTTTGAAAGGACATCCAGCTTGTGAATACTAGAGCTGCACTCAAGCCAGAGGTCAACCTCTGTTAAACATGCACAATCTAGCTCAAAATATTCTATAAGAGCTATAAAAATTCTCAATCTTTGTTTTTCTTGGATGGTACATGTATGTATCCCCCTGGAAAACTAATTTATACTTATAATGTAAATGAAAGAAATCTTACCATCTTTTTTAAAAAAAAGATTTGTTTCTTGCTTGGGGGGTGTGGAGGGAAAGGGAGAGAGAGAGAATCCTAAGCAGACTCCCTGCTGAGCGTGGAGTCTGATGTGGGGCTTAATCCCATGACCCTGAGATCCTGACCTGAGCTGAAATCAACAGCTGATGCTTAACTGACGAAGCCACCCAGGCACCCCCAAATCTTACCATCTTTAATTACTTGGGTTTTCTGTACATTTCTATGGTGACAGACTTCTCTTTGTATCGAAGTCTCCTAAGTTAAGTGGATTATTTCATTTATTGTCTGTAAGTAACAACTAATACTTGGATTTCGTAAGACCGTGTATCTTGCTTTTGTCATATTTTACAAGGTGTGTTCATTCTCAGATAATAGTTGCATAAGTAAGAAGTTAAAACTTAGCTATTTAATATAGCTCTGAAATAATTTACCTTCAAACTGTAACTACAAAAGAACAAAGAGTATTACTTAAGTATTACTTAAGAGGAGATAATACATTACAGATTGGTAAATGTACCATGGTGCATTAGTTTCAAGTGTTCAAAATACAACTGGGGCAAGCTTAAGTAAAATGCAAACTTAATGGATGGCTTCCAGGCTGTCTTATGGATTGGAAATATAAGAAGATATCTCAGCCTCACAAAAAACTGCAATCAGGGGCCTAATGCCCTCAGAACTGTATCTACCTGTCTCTCTCCCTGTCTTTCCCCAACTGAACCTCTTCTACCTCTCCAGTCCAAACCCAAAGTGATTGTCTCTAATTTATAAATCTTGTATCTTTAAATATAGTGTAGCTTCAGACACTAGAGAGAGGCTTATTCTCCTAGAAAGTTTTTAGTTTTTGGAGAAAGACTCTTACTGGTTCATCTTGGATCAGGGATCCATCCTGGTAACCAGAAGCTGAAATTTGAAAAGAACTTTGTTCCAGCTTTTGCCAAATGTTTATGCCAGTTAGGTCAGATGCCCAGTTTTGTCAGCCAATATTGCATCATGCTAAAATATTTTTTCCATAGTTGCTATGTGTATGGAGGAGGAACTATCTCTCAGAAAGGGGTTTCTCCAATATTCAACACACTAAGTAATGTATTTTCTCATAGCTAGTGGTAGCTTTAGGATATTAGTTCAAGCCCCAGTGAAGATTTAACATATGTATCCTAGCTATAACTGGATTTTAGATGTCAACATTATTGCTGATAATATTATATGTAAGGTGGACTTGTCCTTTCCAATGCCACTTGCATACCTTTTAATTATCAACTCTCTTACTAATTTTATTTCTATTTGTCCCACAACAACTCTTGAATATATTTGGCATTAAAATAAATATATTTTTTAACTTAACTAAAGGAATGACAATGATTATAGAATTAAACAGGCATGAATGATTTATCACAAAAAGATGCATGCTTTGGAAATTGATTGTGTTATATATTTGTTTTGTAAAGGACGTGCTTGGGTTGGAAAGGGTTCTAATAAGACTCCTACACATATCTTCTACTTTATATTTCTCAGAGGACTTTGTCACTATTCTTTGAGAGCTCTGAAATTTCCATAATAAAAACTGTAACTAATCTTTATAATTATAAAGGAATAGTTGATTTTCGAAGCCAGCTGAAATAGTTTAGCAGGTAAAACTTTCCCAGACTATCCAGTGCACCAAAAAGACTAGGACGCCATCTTGTAACAATTAGGTTTTCCAAAAATAAAGGCTTACATTTTAGAAAAAATATATATAATTCAGTTTCTCATGCATTGTTCCATAAGAGCACAAATACATCTGAGTAGATTATTAAACAGAAAATCATTTCAATAGGTGGTTTAGACAGAATTGGTAGGACACTCTGAATTCAGGCCAGTCATAAAAATTTACTAAAGTTTGCCATCTAGAGGCCTTCAAGGGTATATTTTGTAAAGTATTTCCAGATGCTTTTTCTGTAATCTCAAGTCCGATATTTAAATGTGTAACGTCTTAATACAATAAAAATTAAGGTAAAGGGAGAGCATTTACTTTATTATCGAATCTACACAGGACATTTTAAATTTTGAACTTTGAATCTTAAATAAAGGTTTGTTTGTTTCTATTTTTTACTTATACAACAATTTTGGTGGTTACATTACAAGAAACCTTTTAGTCGAGACCAATTACTAATTTCTTCACCTTATATGTGAAAAGAGGAGATAATACATTACAGATTGGTAAATGTACCATGGTGCATATACTGATTAACATTTTCTTGACTATCAAGGTGGACTGTCTTAGGGTTATTTGTATTCCAAGCCAGTACGGCTGCCTGATGGATGGAAAGAGAAAGTTGTTCACGTTAAACATCTGCCGGAGTAAGGAAAGCAAAATTCTCTGGTAATAAAAGACAAAGGCATCATCTGAAACTCAGTTTTAAAGCCTAGAGCTATATCTTTATGTGTGTGTGTGCACATGCATGTGTGTAAACAATATGGATCTGTGAATCTCTGGCACTTTAAGAAATAATTGTAATGCATAGATCATTGTTGCAACAGATCACACAGTGGAGGCATTTATCAAGATTGCAATTGTGTTTTCATGAATGTTTTACAGTTGTCAGCTTATCAGTGCTAAAACAGAGGATAATGAGCTTTAAAATGTAGGTTATGGGGCCACAGTAGAACCTACTTCTAATGAAAACTTTCCAATCAACTGAGTTGAAGGTTGGGAACTTTTAATTCTCACTACATCACATGGTGCTGGCTCCCGCCACGAGAGCGACAGGACGTTACAGTTGCTGCCAACATTGATGCTTTCTGTTGTCAGGAGGAGGTGGTGAGCATTCCACGTGATCCAGACAAACATGCTCAATGTTTAGCATCTGTGGAAAACACTCAGAGAGGCTTCTTTAAAATTTTAGAAATTATTTCTATACCATACCAATATTGGATTATTTCATTTCTCTCCCTCCCCCAACTCTCCACCCCCAATTCTAAGAGACCTTCCAGGTAAAATGGACCTTAGAATTAAAAATCAGCATTTGGGGACAGGTGTCACCTCACTGAATGCACACACTTACATCTGATTTCAGGACGTTGAGATGCATTCCGGTGTCAGACATCCTGTGGTTGGGGGGGGGTGCGGTGGGGAGGTGTTTCCTAGGAATGAGAAATTGCTGTGATAAAAATTATTTTATGTAGTGGAGGTAATATGCACCTCTGTAATTAAGTGCCTCATGTTATGGTGTAATTACTCCATGTCCTCACACTGACCTCCAGGAAAAGAGTGTCTAAATATTACATTATAGTTTTAACATTCATCTTTTTAAATAATACAGTTCCCATGAAATGCAGTGCATTGTGTTGATAAAATATCCAAGGTAATTTACCGACAAAAGGGTATATGTCAGCAGCAGTGAGATTCCTCCACTTCATTCTAGAGACCTCTTATATCTTGAAATCAACTTAAAAACAGTAATAAGGTTGAACAGATAGCTCAATCTCTGTGCTCATCAGTGTTTGGGGACTACATGAACTGTGGCTTCCCGCGGCAGATCCTTCATTATGCACCATTCAGCCCACTAATGATAGCAAACATTTTATGTTAACAGTATCAAGATCTGATGATGAGGAAAACCGGTTTGGAGAGTTACCTGAAGGAGAGACACTTCTTGAACCCAAAGCGACTCCTCTTATTATAGTCCAAGCATGCAGTTTCTCATAGTAGGAGTTTCTATTTACTGCTAAGTTGGTAAGCATAATGGTCAGCGGAATGCCGAATGGGATCTTCCTGACCACAGGACGACATCTTACAACTGCGACTGCTAATAAGGTGTGTGTGTGTGTGTGTGTGTGTGTTTTAGTCAGGATGCTGTGTTGCTTTGTCTTCAAAAACAGTGTTGTGTATATTTCAATGAGCTTATTTTATATTCAAATTCTTGCCTTATCAAGGAAAGATGATTCATTTTCTTTTGAAAAAGGAACCCACTAATATAAGTCTCACACATTTAGGTCCTCATGAGTCCTACGTATTTAACTCCTCTAAAGATTTTCTCAGGCTGGCATAATGGTAAGTCTTATGGCTCTGGAATCAGATGACTTAAATTCATATCTTGGCTTCTGCCGAGCTGTGTAACTTTGGGTAACTTACTTAAAACCTTTCTGTCACACAGTTATCTGATTCAAATAGGGATAATAATACTACCTTCCCTTTAGGATTATTGTGAGAAATGAATGACTGAAACATATTAAGAGGTCAATAAATCTTCACTATTAGAATGATATTTAATCACTAGTCAATAGCCTGGAAACCTACCAGTCTAGTTTATTTCTCTGTGTCAACAAAATCTCGATTACTCTTTCTGACAAGAGACTCTTAGGTAAAAATCAACACCTGGATTTTACAAGAAGGTTTTGAGGTTATTAAGTGTAAGAGGCAAGCTGAGTTTCAATTTGACAGTATTCCACAGTAATTTTAAAAATGCATGATTTTTCTAAAGAACTAAATATACACTCTTGAATAAGGAGCACAAAACTGAAAAATAATGAAAGTCAGTGCGGTGTTAGAACAATGGGTGTTAGTATCATACCTGAGTTACAATTACTGGTCTACAATTTGGTCAACATCTCTAGGACTTACACACCTCATCTGTAACTTAGGGTAATGTCATTTCCTTAATTAGGGTTGTTTTGAGGCTTAATTGAGATAATATAATTAAAATAAATAAGAGCTAATGAGTAGAGTTTTTTCTTTGTAATAGGGAGAAAAGGCACCATGGCAGGGGTTGGCTAGGTGTAGGCATATTACTCTGACTTTCCCTTAACAGTTCTGATCCTATTTTTCTCTATGTCTATACAAATTATTCCCTCTTACCCTACTTACTTACCTCTTTCTTTCACTGAATTTTCCTCTTGTTCCATGTGTATGTTTCCTCTTTTCCCTTTGTCCTGCTTATTTGCCACTAAGCCCAAAGTAGCATTTTGAGGAAAACATTTTTCTAAGTTTGCTGAAAAGAGATTCATGTTTAAAATTACTCGTGAAGTAGAATATAAGAATGGCTAGCACACAGTGTTTTGAATAGGGGGAAATATGTATAAGCATGTAATTGTCTACCATCAACTGACATGATATTCTTTAGGCCAGGGGTTGACAATATTTTTGTAAAGGACCAGACAGCAAATATATTAGACTTTGTAGGCCATATGGTCTCTGTTGCAATTATTCGATTCTGCTGTTGTTGTGTGAAATCAGCCATAGACAATACATAAACAAATGAGCATGGCTATGTTCCAATAAAACTTTATTTATGGACATGGAAATTTGAATTTTACATAGTTTCACATATGATAAAAGATCGTTTTTCTTTTGATTTTTTTTTCCCCCCAACTGTTTCAAAGTGTAAAAACCAGCCATTTGCAACAACATGGATGGAGCTAGAGAGTATTGCACTTAGCAAAATAAGTCAGCCAGAGAAAGACAAATACCATATGAATTCATTCATATGTGGACTCGAAGAAACAAACCAAGCAAAGGTTGGGGAAAGAGAGGCAACAAAGAAACAGACTCTTAACTCTAGAGAACAAAATGATGGTTATTGGCCAGGGTGTGGGGGAGGATGGGTGGTGGAGATGAAGGAGGGTACGTGTTGGGATGAGCACCAGGTGTTGGTTGTATGAAGTGCTGAATCACGCTACCGTACACCTGAAACTCATGCTACACTGTATGTTAACTAACAGGAATTTAAGTAAAAACTTAAAAAAATGTAAAAATCATACTTAAACCACAGGCCATATTAAAACAGGCAACAGGCCAGATTTGATCCATGGGCCATAGTTGGCAGACCACTGCTTTAAACTATGGGCTTTATGCTGATGTTAAGGAATGATATATTGAAAACACACGCTAATTAAAAATAGATTAGAAGAGACTATGATATCAGATCGAGTGGGAACAGATTACGGAAGACTTTGAATAACAAGAAGAGGCATTTAGATAAAATGATGTTGTCAATAGATGGCTTTATTTATTTTAAAGTAGAATTAAGTGATAAAAACAACTTTTGAGGGAGATTCATCTGGAAATGCTGTGCGGTGTGGACAGGGAAAGGAAACGAGCGGGAGTGAATTCCCAAATCCCTTTTGCGTCAGCTAATCCAGGTGTCAGCTAAAGAGGGCTTTGGATTGGCTGGTGGCTTTGAGAATCATGAAGGGGTTGGAAAAGGAACAATCAAAAGAACTTGATAAACGATTGGATTTAAAAATAAACGGAGGTGATAGCAAAACAAAGTGGTGACATTATTAAAGTCAGGAACTGGGACAAAACAAGAAAGTAAAAATGAGGGCTGCCTGGGTCGCTCAGTCAGTTAAGCGGCTGCCTTTGGCTCAGGTCATGATGGCAGGATCCTGGGATCAAGCCCCACGTTGGACTTCCTGCTCAGCGGAGAGCCTGTTTCTCTCTCTCCCTCTGCCTGCCGCTCTGCCTACTTACGCTCTCTCTCTGTCAAATAAATAAATACAAAATCTTAAAAAAAAAAAAGTAAATAAAAATGGGAAAGAGAAGTCATAATTTGAATTATATATCTTTTCTAGACCAAATGACTAAGTACACTAGGGTTTCTCTCTTTTCTAAAGAGATTTCACAAAAGAAAATCCTCTGAAGATTTTTCTTCATCATTTTTTATAGTTTAAATTGTTATTTTAGTTTTTGTGTTGTAATTAACTAACTCAGTAAGTTAGCTAAATAAGTGGAGACTAAATAAGACTAAATAAGACCATTACTGGTCTTACCTATGTGTGAGTTAAGAAAAGTTTCACATAAAAATGCCATAGGCAACAACAGAAGTCATGATAGTTTAATAAAGCATAGACTATATAAGCACATTTGTTTTTCTTTGCTCTATTAGTATGTAATGGAAGAAAAATGGCATTGTTCAGATCCCATTTTCCAGACATTTTTACAACATAACCTTCATGGATGTGCATTCCAAGTAAAAACATTTACCAGTGCTCTGAATCACTGAGAATTAAATAACTCAACCTTTTCAATAGAAAACTCAATTTTCAAGCTATCATATCTCATTTCTTACCAGAGACATGCTAGTCTACTCATGGCTCCCCTATGTGAACTTTTTCTCCATCGACTGAGAGAAGTGGTGTGCCTCTAAGAAGTAAGCATACAGTAGGACCTCAGGGCCATGGAGTTCAACTTCTTATTTTTCCCAATAAAAACTGCTTTTATAAAATAAAGTATTCCCCTAAGCACAGACTGAGTTTAAATAACACATTTGGTTATTTCCTAGAAGTTGGATGGTATTATGTGACAAGTTAAATGTATTCATTTCTATAAAGTAGTTGGCAAATGGGCATGTATAAAGTAGTTTTGGTCCTTGTGAGTTGTCTTTCTGTAATTTGAATGATCACTTCCCATTTCTTTTTTCACAATGAGAAGCAAAACCATCTTTCTCTGTTTTAAAGGAGCAAAGTGATATCCACCTATAAAAGCAGTTAGTACGTAACATCTTTATGTCATATCATGCATCTTTGGGATTGTCTGTGGCTAGCATAGCAAAAAGCCTTCCATTAGAAGAAAGGAGTAATAGATATTAAGTAGGTCAATTAACTTAAAAGGTTGTTTACAGTGAGGAATCATGAGATAAATTCTATATCCTTACATTACAGTTTTTTCTATTAAGCTAAACCTATAAATACATGTTCATTAACTTTTCTTAAATATAAGACCAAAGTTGTTTTTTGCTTTTTAGTTTTTTTAAGGATGGGTCCAGAGATTCGAGCTCATTGTATTTTATCATAAAATTTACACATAATATATCTTATATGAAAGCCAGTTTTATTTTTAAGTGGAGCACGAACTTAAAGACCCACTGTGAAGTAAACTAACGTAGGTAAGAAAAGACTTTAAGAAATTTTTTTCCTTCAGTTGTTTACAATTATATCTACTGAAGCTAATTCAGCCCTATTGGTGACTTACTGAGTCTTAAAACATTCAACCTAGTTCTTCCAGAAACAATATCAAAGAAACAGTTTTATAAACAAATTTGATCAGTTTAAGCAACATTTAACTGAATTACATAATTATAATCATAAACATAACTTATAAAAACATGCTTGGGAAAAAATCCAAACTACCCTCTTGGAGAAAACCAAAACATAAAAACCCTCAACTAGTGGAAGAAAAGAAATTAGAGTACATAAGAGATCTTATTTTTGAGCATTCAGCATGCTATGGCCATCAGATATATCATCAAAGAACTAATTAAGAATGTTGGTTAATATGATGGAATACTTAAGTAATAGTTGTATGACATATATATTGGATTTTAAAAGGTATTCTGTTAATGTTCTTTAACAGTTTTTGAAAAATCTGGAAAGTACTACTAGGTTTTCAGCTCTTGAGAGTAAAAGATGAATCTTATTCATAACTATATGACCATTGCTTGACATATAATAAACATTCAATTATTACTTGAATGGATAAATCAGTGGATGGTTGAATAAATATCTACACCAAAGGGGGAAAGGATAATATGCTGACTTCTACGTGGTTTCACAGGACATAAATCTAGATTAAGAAGTTAATTTTGCCATGGAAATGTACTCACCTTTATATTACTATGGGAAATGTTTCCTTTCCTCATTAGATAACAATATAGAAAGTCCATTCTCAGTGTGATTTCTGTCTTAAACTAGCTCAACTAACCAGATGCTACAATTTGTAATTTGACTTCCACTCTCAACATAATTGAAATAATTTAAAGGTTAAGAGTGATCATCTAAACATCTAATTACATACTTACAGCAAAATAGATCAAGGAGATTGGGTAGCTGGTCACGTATTTTCATTTCTTCACTTTTTATACTCCTACCCTCTCAAGCTATACACAATTTCCAAAATGCAAAACATTCAGGCTACCTGCAGGCTAAATTATCTGTGGGTAGTCTGATTCTCCTCCTACTGTATTTTATAAGTCCATCTACCTTTCTTCATAAAAATAGTAACCACTGATTCCAAAATAGCATTCGGGCTTCTTATTCGTGCATCAAAAATGATTTCCCACTGTAGTTTAATTGTGATAGTTGGTGTAAATTTTCTAACTTTCAAAAATGTTAATAATGATAGGTTTCTAAAAAATTTCATGTTATAGAGTCATAAGAAAGTGAGAAATCTTCATCTAATGCACTATTAAAATGGTGTCACTATGTGCAAATCACAGTAATATATTGAAATTGCTTTGAATAAATACTTTCTTTTCAGTCCTCATAAAGCTATTGATATATCATATTACTTTTTATAGACTCTGTTCTGTGATATGATGTTCCTATGTCTAAGTGTACCCAGCATGAGGAAAAAAAACTTTCCTTCTGATAAAATGACTTTCATTCTGCCCCCAAATATTTTTTGATGGTATCCAGTGAGCACAGAAGTCAAAAATCTAATAACTCTTACTCAGTTCTTCTTGATAGCTCTCCTTTCTTTTTGACTGTTTTGTTCTCTGACAATAAATAAACTCGCTTATTCTTCTATTTTTTTCCAATCTTTTGAATTCTCATTTTATCCCTTAAATAGTGGTTCCTCAGGTTTTTGCTTTGTTTGTTTGTTTGTTTGTTTGTTTTTAGATTTTATTTATTTATTTGACAGAGATCACAAGTAAGCAGAGAAGCAGATAGAGGAGGAAGCAGGCTCCTTGCTGAGCGGAGAACCCAATGCATGACTCAATCCCAGGACTCTGGGATCATGACCTGAGCTGAAGGCAGAAGCTTTAACTCACTGAGCCACCCAGATACCCTGTTTTTTTGTTTTTGTTTTTGTTTTTTTATTAGAGCAGTCCTCTTTTTTTTTTTTTTTAATTTATTTTTTTACACAGTTAGCATTATGTGGACAACTCAGAAATCGCTTTCTAAAGTCCTGGCTTCCTTTGTAATTTTAGTCCTATAAATGCAAACGTTGGCCAGAAACCTCACTTGGCTATTCAATAGTTATCAAAACTAGAATCACCATAATCCCCTTCTCAAATTAAGACATCTTGTTGTGCAAGGGCTCCAGGTTTCTGTGTTTTCACCACCCATCATTGAAACTTAAACTCTAGATGTCAGCGTGGCTTCTAAATAGGTTCTGGTAGGTTGAGGGCTTCCCATACAGCACCAAATAATCTCCAGATTCCAGCTAGAGGTCCTCCAATTCGACTCCATTCTGACTCTATCCACCTAGAGCTGGTAGATCACACAGATCGAGGGTTCAGTCCTATAAGACTACCCTGCACCACCTACTTCAGATGCCAGTCACAAGTCCAAGTTCTTATTTCTGCTTCTGATGCACTGACTACAGATTGGAAGTTCCCATAAACTCTTCCTCTGGTTCCATTAGTATCACATAAGGTCCTGAAGAACTAAACCCTGCCAACTCATTGTTCCTGATTTGGAGAACTCTTAACTTGAGCAAGGTGAAAGACTTTATGGGAAAAAGACAATTAAGAAGATAAGGGGGGGAAATGAATGGTTAGTTTAAAATTTGTATTAGATTTTGAAGAAAGAATGGGATTTTGGCTGACCAAAAAAAAGACAGAACACATCATATCTTACATTTTCATTCTTTGGATATTTGTTTGTGTTATTCTTTCTGTCCATACTTCCATCTCCTTAATCTCTACCTATCAAAATCTTACTGAACTTTAGGATCTGTGAAAGATCATCTTATTCAATATTTTTCAACTAATTGCAAAAGTGTATGCCAATCTTATTAACTTTAGTATCTTCTGCTAACACTACACACTGTGTTTGGCACATGGTAGGTTTTCAAAATGTATTTGCTAAAGTAATAACTAACAGCAAGAGAAAATGCACTATTCAGGAAAACAAAAATACAGTGTATACACTGTGTTTCAAATTGCCCAGGCTTTTTCTGCTGTATTCACATATGAAATTAGGAATTGACATTGGTATCCTAATCATGAAGAGCAGTGTAAAAACTCTGGTGCCTTGTAGTCAGAAATAATCAGACTTTCCATATCTGGGATGTCCAAAACAAATGTTATGACCTATTATTCAAGTATCTGGGTATTTATGAAGGAGCTGAAGCTTAATCACAAATGGAAATACAGTTATAGTGAATAATAGTTATCTGGATCTTCAGTTTCTCGTAATCTTCTACTCTACTTTTTTCAAACTGTAAATAACCCTTGCTCCATTTTCTGAATTACTAACTTATTCACCAAAGTATTTTGTGCTTGTAGATGTAAAAATATAATGACATTTACTATTTATTGAGTGCTAGCAATATGCTACTCACCCTACATCTGTTACTTCACTTAATCTTTATAGCCACCCAGTGAATTATTCATATCCCATTTTATGGATGGAACTAAGGATGCGAGTGATAAAGTAATTGCCTGTTTATAGTCCTAGGAGGTAGGGGCACTTTATTTGGGAGCTAGGTCTAACATTAAAAAGCAGCTCTTACTACACCTTGCCCTTAACCATGTAATAAACACAAGAGACATTTAAGGGGACAGGAATGTTGAATGGGTTGTTTCTCAGGTACAAAATCATCAGCTGAAAAAAGTGTATTTGCTTTACTCATTGTATATGAGCATTCAGTCATAATTTATTTTACAAGTTATGTTTAGATGGGGTCATTCTCCCAACTCCAGCATTAGTCTTTGAAATAATCAAATGGGATATGATGAATTGTATAGGTCCTTCAAGCTCTAATATCAATAAGTCTTCACTGTGAATAGTTAAAAGGGCTGTGCTTAGCTGCAGGTTGAACAAATGTTTTCTTTGAGAGGTTAAGACCACGCTAGCTGGATATTGAAGAGAAGAGGACACTTGCCAATTATACCTCAATACGGCTGAAAAATAAAATGAATGCTCTTCCATTCTATATAATATCCTATCAATCATGGCTTTAATTGCTGTGACACTGATAAAACAACCAGGGAAAACTTGAGCATGAAAAAGCCAGTCAGTGTTTTGGGCTGAATTATGGAAATAACGAAGTTGGAAATCTTTTCATTCCCTTCTTCTCACTGAATTAATTTATGGTTTTCATTTCATATCAACACATTCACTGAAGAGCTACTCAAACTTGGCAATCACCCCTCCCCCGACACTCCTTCCCACAATGGCTTGAAAGATACATTTTTTTTTAAACTTCCTTTTTTCCTCTTCCTTTTGTCTTCCTGGGGTGTTATATATCTAAGTGACAGGAGTCTTACAAAAATTTAGGAAGATAAACACTCTGTGTCTGTTAGGTACAACAGAAGGATTCATACATCATTTACGAATTTCTCTCCCTCCCTGTCTGATTCAGGGGAGGACAATAACCCTGGATGGGCTGAGTACCTTACGGCTGATTGCTGTCGAGGACATCATTATCGGTGATCTTGTCTTGTCATTGGCTTATGGATGTCACAGAGGATGGTGGTCTCAAACTGGGATCTCTGCAGCAGAGCCAAGAATCATTACAGGTTATTACCCACTTGCAAGGTGATGAATGCTGTGTTAAGATTCAAAATGGCTTCAGGAGATAATTTTCAAGGAAATATACATTTTATCATTTTCTACAAAACTTTCACTTTAAAAAAGTAGATGGCTCATCATTACTTTACAAGTAAGTTTTGATATTTTAAGATGTATTTAGTGGTCAGTTCTCAAAATCCTAGTCAACCTGGAAACTAGAAATCTGGAAAACATGTCCATAACACTCGTAGTGAAAAGTCCAGGACACCAAGTGCCCCTGATTTCCAAGGAAAACAGATTGGCTCTCTTTTATTTTTTTGCTTCTCAATGAATTGCTTGAGCTGGGGCTAAATTCTGTGCTTGATCATTACCTAGGCATAACTTACATTACACAAGGGTTGTAAGTCATGGCAGGCTTCTCAGGGAATTTAACAATGAACTTGTGCTTTGTGGACAGGATGCCAGTTTTGCAGCTTCCCCCACATTTAGCATGACAGTGAGCTGCCACTGCCTACACTTTGTCTCTGAAAGGCATTGATGACGGGGCTGAAGAAGGACTGCAGGGCAATGGCCACATCCAACTATGGGCTAACCCATAGAGGTCTGACTAATCCTACTCTGTGTACTGCCTTCTCCCAAACCTTCTCTCCAATGCTGCCCTCTAATCATTATTGTTTTTACTTAGGGGAAAGTGAAATAAATTAGTATCCTAGGTATGTGAACAGAAGCCAGGCTGCAGAGGCCTTCCCCTGCTTTTGTATTGGCTGTGTTAGATGTAAGGATATGTTTTGTGGACCTGTCCTGCCCAGAGGAGACCCCTGAGATTCAGAGATTATTCTGCACTTGCTTGATAAAGGAGTTATCCCCAACCTCTTGCCCTCCCCCCACCAAACATCTCTTAGTAACTGACAATCACCTTTCCATGACAGCTTTTCCTCCTCAAAGACATTCTTTATTAAAACCCTGCTTTATACAACCTTTGCATGGCTCTGCATATGAAATACTAAAACATCATCAGTTTTAATGAAATAGTCAACCTACTACTTGAAGAATTTATATTTATGGCCAGCAGACTAGCTACCCTCCAACATGAGCTAGGTGATGCATTTCTAGGAACTTCAAATTAATCCTTTTCATTACAGAAGTAGGTACCCATGAAAATGAATAGAAATAGCTGATCTCATTAAAGGCTGAATTGAAACCAATTCTTATAGTGGCAGTAGCTACAACCTGTGATAATTTCCCTAGCTGCTGTATGAGTTAAGTCCTGTAATTACTTTTAAAAATTCTAAATAGCATAATTTTCGGTTATATTGTATTTTTTATGTGTATATTTGTATGTATGTTGGAGAACAGGGTATAGAGATGTATTTAAATAAGCTTGAATTTTAATTGGGTTGGCTTGGTTTTTATATTCATAGGGCTTTATACATGTCTTTCTACAGACACTACTTTTTCCCTCTAATTCTTTTTGATTCTCATTCTCATTTTGTGAGACTGATCCTTAGATTATGACTCTTGTTATAAATGCATACTATGCTAGAGGGCTATTTTTATGCTCACAGACTCAAATCATTCTGGGATTTTAATTTCTCTTCTATAGTTTGAAACAAATTTTTTAAATTTAAAAAGATGAAGACATTTGTCCTTGCCCTAGGGCCCTGATTTAAGGTTTAGACAGAAGGTTAAATATCAGACCTTTAATATAAATCAAGTGCATACATTTTGGAATAAAGGTCTGGAGCCATCTGCACAAGGCATTGATTCCTCTAGCCAGAGGGCAGGAGAGTCTGTTTACAAAAGAATATACAATTTAGACAGAACAAGTGCCCTTCTATCAAATAGAAGAGAAGAGTCATGTTCATTTGTCATTACAAGCACACCATTTCCTTTTTGGTGGGTTAATGCCCTTCCTTAAAAGGAGATTAGTCCTTTAAAGTAAAGAAATTGGAGCTGGCAGCTAGCATCCAGAAGTAGATACAGATTCGAAATTCTTTAAAAGCCCGAGTTCCATCAGACCCATTCAGAATCTCTTAAAAACCTCACCAGAGAATGCTGGTCGTATCCACATTCACCCACCAGGATTATTTCAGAATCACGACCACATGACTTTTCACAGTTAGAATTTGTATGCAAATAGACATCAGTTCTCAATGGACACTCTGAAAACTCTTTGGTTAATGCAGCAAGAAAGTAAGCACAGAGACCATGAGGGAAAGATATTAATCTTAAGATTTGACAGGAAGGGTCATACCTTGATTTTAGCTAACGTCTGTCCTCTACAAGTAGATGACCCCAGTTTCTTTAATAACTTACCCTCAAAATTAGATGCAATGGGTAATTATCTTGGTAGAGAATTTAAATTCAGCCTTTGATTCCTTTCACAGATGAATCTCATACTATGAACACAAGGATAATAATAGGCCAAGGAGCATTTAAATATTTATGCAGATTCTACTTCAATTTATATTTGGAAACTTTGCAACCCTGGTAGAAAGAATATTTCTCTTCTCACTGCGTGCCATAATTTCCAGGACTTTAAAAGTAAATATTTTAGTACAGAGAAGCAGTGGAGAAGCTCAGTGACCTGTAGCTTTGAATAAAGACAATTCTATTAAACTTTCATTTATAAGTCACAATCAGGGAATTGGCTTAGAATAACAAGATGCACCATAAATAAATTGAAAATTGTTCCAGATATTATAATGCAATAAAAATATACACAACACTGATACCATATTAGAGATATTTTAATATTTCCTTAATGGCTTCAAAGCCACTTAGAAAAGCTGCATCAATTTAGGATCTTCATTAATGACATTGCAATCTTGGGGGAAAAAATTAGTTTTTAAGTTATCTAGCTGTTTGAATTTAGGACAAAAGCCTGATGGTTAGGATAATTTGTTTTATATAAACCAAGGCGTTAGGTGTTTTCTCCAGAAGGTTATTATGAGGTATATTATTTCAGTAATGATAATAGCGCCCTTGTTTTTATAATAGTTGTGATAGAAAAAGAGTAGAGAGTCTAGAGAGGCATATTATTATAGAGGGAAGAGCAATGAAAGGAAGGGAAGAAGTCTGAAAGGGTATATATACTGTAATATGAAAATTAAATAAGTAAATAAATAAATAAGCCACCCTGTTATACTTTGTGCAAAACGCATACGAATTAGCTATGTGTTTTGGAAAATGGCAGTTCTGAACATCATAGCTTCTTCATTCATAAACATAAACAGAGTTCATACTGCATTTGGTCACTGTGGACATTAAAGGAGATTATATATGTGAAGAGCGTGGAATATAATGTTTATTGTATGTGTCTGTTTTCCCTGTCCTCTTAGGAAATAGAAAGATCAGGCTGCAACAATTACTCCCATCCTAGGCCATTTTAGGTCTCAGAAAAGAGATTTCTCCGTTTCCCAGTTTTTGGATTTTTCTTCCAGGCAGATATGCCAACCAGTAGGTCCAGCAGAACTTTGTGGGTATGCGAGCTCATTTATTATGGGCACTCATATGACAAGTGTCAGTAGGCAAAGCAAATGGTATGTAGTACCCTGGAGCTCAGTTGAACTTGCGATGGCATTTAGCCTTCTTGTACTTCACTCTAATTCCTTTCCTCGTGATCTTTCAGTTTGTCTGCAACATAAGTATCTACTAAAGCTGATTCAACATCTAACCCCCAAAGGAGATCTAAATGTCCTCATGAGATTCAGCCTGTACTATACACTTCATTTCCAAGCACCATTACAAGAGCATTCTCACAGGGGTGAATGCCACTGCCATGGAAGTGGGGGTGGATTCTACATTGGGCAGGTTTTACTGAAAACGGTGCTAATGTGCTTCATCTTCCACACTGTTTACAGTTCTCTTCATTTGTGATTGTAAGTAGTCAATAAACCCAATAAACCAGTAGTAAACTGTAGTTGTGTAGATAATGTAGCCACAATTCAAGCATCCAATCTTTAGTCTTGTGCTGGTTAAAAGGAAAAAAAAATAGCCACGAAAAACGGTCAAAAAAAATTAAGTTAATTGCATATCTCAAACTCCACAAGAAGATACAGGGTTCAAGTGACATGACTCTCTTATCTATCGTCAGCAAAACCAGTATCAAACTCCAACATCTGAATCACCTAAAAAAATGCCTTCCCCAATCTTCTACCCTCTAGTGCAATTTCTTCCAGTTTTCCCATAATATTGCATCACAATAATACAAAGGTATGTTTGGAACTGCAGAATGCTCCTCATTGTTTGAGAAAAAGGAAGAAATTTGTAGGCAGATGAAGAAACATCTTTAGTGAGAAGGGGAGAGGGAAAGCCTGAAACCATTGGTATTTTTATTTTGGTTTTCAGATCTACAAGCTTCAGGTACCACAGGGCAGAGAACAGAGTAAAAGAACCAGAGATACAATGGATAAGTATTGTCAATGGAGTAGTGAAGCAACTTAGGAACATGAGAATCAAAGAGAAAAAAATGTTTCCACTTTATTGAAGTTTGGTGACTTAAGCTCTGATAGAAAAAAAATTTGAGAGATTGTAAGGAGTACATCAGACCACATAGATGGACACAAAGGGTATTATACTGAATGAAGTAAGTCAGACTGAGAAAGGCAAATAACAGAATCTCACTCGTAAGTGGAATCTAAAAAATAAATAAACAAGAACAAAAAGCCACAAATGAACAAAAAAAAAGCAGAATCAGACCTTTAAATACAGAGAACAAAACAATGGTTGCCAGAGAGGAGCGGAGGGGTATACAAAATGGGTGAAGGAGGGTGGGAGATACAGGCTTCCAATTACAGAGTGAATAAGTCACAAGAATAAAAGGCACAGCATAGGCAATATAGCCAATGATATGGTAACAGCGATGTTTTGGGACAGGTGGTAGGCATACTTACGGTGAACATAGCATAATGCATGAACTTATTGAATCACGATGTTGTACACTTGAAATTAAGGTAACATTGTGTATCAACCATGCTGAAATAAAAACAAACAAATAGGAAATACGTACATACATATATACAAATTGAGAAGACTTGAATCTGAGTTTTGTATTCTGGCTGAGTGCAGTTTACTCAAAACCTGTGTTGTTTAGAGATACGAATTTTCTCTTTCTTTTTCAACATTGATCAATTAAATCAATGAAATATTATAAATATAATAAGTTTTTATTGTCCAATGCCTTAGTAAATACAAAATAACTGATGTCTGGTAGTAATTTATAGATTATGAATAAGTAGGTTTCTCCAGTAAGTAAATTCTGAAATGGCATAGGATCAAGTTTAATGTTTTCTGTAGTCCTCTATCTGTGTTACCTGTCTTCATTATTCTCTAGAAATGCTTCAGTCCTGAGAGGAGGGGGCGGCCAGATAACTTTATACTACCTTCATTCTTCCATGCTAAGATTCCATAATCAATATAAAAATGAATGAATTTAAAATGAGTATTTTAAAAGGGCATAAGCTTCACTTTAAACTAATTATCCCATAAATCCTATTTTGTTATTTTGTTGGGTTCCTTGGTCTCTTAATTTTCTATTTAGTGTTTAGAATCTCAGGGCTGGTTTTTTTCCTTGCATTTATTTAGAGCTTTTATTTTGTGTATGCCAACATTTATTTCTGTATTCAGTACTAAAGAGGTTCTTTTCAGTGAATACATCTACTCCCCTTCCACTGCCCCCCCCACAACTTCCTTCAAATCCATCAATGCTAATGGTCTCTGAATTTATAGCTTTTCAAAAAGGTAAATCTGCCAAACAAGAAAAAACGCATTGCTCAATTCATTTAAAGTGATTTCAGAGGCTGTCAAGTTAAAGATTTAGGTGACATAAACAAACAAAGAAATATTAACAGATCAAGAAGTCATAATTGAAACATAGGAATGAATATATTGATCTGATTTAAAAATGCCTTAATTATTTTAAAATGAATTCTTTCTGTATACACCCATAAAGCAATAGCATTTTACAACTATTTTTTTTTATTTTTATTTACTTATTTATTTATTTTTAAAGATTTTATTTATTTATTTGTTAGAGAGACAGCTAGAGAGGAAACAGAAGCAGGGAGAGTGGGAGAGGGAGAAGCAGGCTCCCCGCTAACAGAGAGCCTGATGCCAGGCTTGATCCTAGGACCCCAGGATTATGACCTGAACTAAAGGCAGACGCTTAATGACTGAGCCACCCAGGCACCCCTATATTTATTTATTTTAAATAAGCTCTATGTCCAACTTGGAGCTCAAACTCAAGACCCCAAGATCAGGACTCCCACTCTCTACCAACTGAACTAGCCAGGCATCCTGCATTTTACAACTTTTTGAAACCTTTTCAGTAGTATGGCTGTTTAAAAGTTTTATTTCTACAGATTTATATGTGTTGTAATAGCAGCTATGTACTGTGCACTCACTCTTCGCTGAGAATTATATTAGCATTAAAAAGGTTATTTTACTGAATTCTTACATTACGGCCCACGTAATAGGTATTATTAATCTTGTTTTAATAATTTTTTTTAAAAAGTACTTCCAAAAGGTAAGGTAAATTTCCCAATTCCACATAAGTAATAAACATCAAATCTGGCATTCAAAGTCAAGTCCATTGGTCTCCAGAGTCCAAAACTATTGGCTTTACACAATGATAACCCAATAACCTGATTTCTAATTTCAAATAGAAAATACACTAAAAACTATTACTTCTTTTTTTGGAAATTTTTCTTTGATCTATTGTGAGTTCATTTAGAATTTTGGAATCTCAATGGGTCCTTCTCTAACCCTCATTTGACTCAGTAATCTTCTCTACAATATTGGTGATAGAGCTGTTGCTTCTTTTAAATGTTTCTGATACCAGGGCACCTGGGTGACTCAGTGGGTTAATGCCTCTGCCTTCAGCTCAGGTCATGATCCCAGGGTCTTGGGATAGAGCCCCACATGGAGTCCCGCATCAGACTCTCTGCTCAGCAGGGAGCCTGCCTTCCCCCACCTCTCTGCCTGCCTCTCTGCCTAAATCTTTAAAAAATATATATATGTTTGTAATAGCAGTGAAGTCTTATTCTTTTAAGGCATCTGTGTATCTACACCAATTAGAGGCCACTGTCATTTTTTTAATTCTCTGTTATTGAGTAGATATTTGCCTTTATTAACAGCCACCCATCAGTTCTAATTCTGCCCTAATCAGAATAGGTAACAAAAGTCTCTATAAAAGTCTGAGACTGAAGAGGAAATAAGCAAAAGAGTAAGCAAAGCTTGGTGTATAGGTATTCTAAACACAAATAACAAACTAAATTCTTGACAGTATTCAATCCTAGGATGGCTGGGGAAATGATTTATTTTTTTGCCTTAAAAATTTATAATCTGGAATCCTATCTGGGGTGCATTATTATTTTAGTACAATAATATTGTAGCAACAGAACCATGTAATACTATGATAATCCTATAGAAAATGTGGAGAATTTTTCTGAGTTAGATGTAGCTACGGTTATCCGGCAAGAAAATCATTTTAAATCCGGTGCAGGAGTGCCAAAAATGCAAAATAATAACAATAATAATAATATTTCCAAAACATTTCATGTGACATTTGATAATATGAAACATTAAAGAAGACATTTCTGGCATAGACAATGTTTGGTGGAAATGCTTTGGAAGGATCAATAAATCACATATATGACGTAATGTTCCACATTATCAGCATTCATATGTAGAATAGCCAGTCATTTTTTGATAGTATGTATTGTTCACAAAACTAAATGATTATAAAGAAGGCAAACATGATATTACATAATATTTACTTTTTATACTATTGAAACTCTACTTAAAAGGAAGGCTGGGGTGTTTCAAATAGACCAACGAGTCAGTTGCAGGACTGTACTTGAGTTGGAAGAGTCTGAGGGATTAGTAGTTCTTCAGGACCTGTATGAAAAGTGTCATCAGTGTGCAGGGCAGGAAAAAACGAAATGCAGATATAAGTTATACATTATTCACTCAAAGCAGTTGTTCACATTGATTTAGTCAAAGTGCCTGATCTAATATATAATAGTTCCAATCAGGGCCAGGCCAGACACCATGGTGGAACATTTAGTTCCCTTACTTTGATCTTCTAATCCTTTCTATGTTCATCTTTCATTTTATTTATTGAGAACCTGTCTTGTATATTCCCCTCCTGACTACTTGTCCCTACATTCACCTGTACTTCCATCACCAGAATCACTCTCATGGGAACCATCAGTACTTCTATAAAGTCAGTGTGGGGGCTCCAGTGGTGTGCATGCCTGAATCACACGGTAGTTCCACCTCCACTACTTCCTAAGTGTGTGATCTTGGGAAGGTGACGTAGGTATTTGGGCTTCTCCTTACTCTTTTACTAAATAATATTGTATTTCTATGTACTAGTTTACTTAATCATCTTAAGACTCTATGGAGTCTATGGAGTCTAGGTCCGGAATCCAATAATCTTGATCATTGTGCTCTATCCCTTCTGTAATGTTGCCTAGCTGCTGGAACTTTGAAACATTTTTTTTTTAAACTTTGAATCTTAATATTTTTGGCTTTATGTTTAAAGGGAATGAAATCCCTTCCCTTTGAGTATCTCTATATCACAGAGAACTGTGTAATTCAGATTACCAAAGTCACTAACTTTGTGGGAATAGTCAGAGAAAAACAACAGAGAATACCCAAGGTGTTCTGTTCAGATGAGTGTTTTGTTTGCTGAATGAATTTAAATTTTACTTCTGTTTCATTTCAGTTTTCATTCAACAGTTGGAGCCTTTCTTGGACCTTCCTCCACGCCTCCTCATGAACTTGTTCCTGTATGTAGGACACCTGTAGCTGTGAACTGGGTAGGAGAGAACATCTGTCAGAAGACTCTAAGTCACATTGGAACCATCACCTTATGTGTAATGGGATAATGAAATAGGTAGCCTTTTGGACTCCTATCCTAACACAGGATTTCATCACCTCTAGTAGTTCCTATAATTATTATAGGTAATAACAGTAATTTATGGTAGATCAATAATAATTTGAACTATAATGTGTATCTCTATCCCACTGGGTTATCTGTATTATCATATCAAATCTAACCACAGTCCCATTAATCTCCTTCTATTTATCTTCGTCAATGTATCTTTTGACTTCTGAATAGCCTCAAGAGATGCTTTTAGACAGAATTTCTAACTTTTGATATCCACAGGGAGGTGGCGTGCAACTGCTGTATGATGGTCATGAAAGATGCTGCTAATATGTCTCCAAGCATAGCCCTCTTTGGAAGAAACCAGTCTTTATTGTTCCTGTTGGCAGTACCAGCATTTTGAAGAAGGACAGGAATGAAATGCTTACACGTTATTCAAAGAAGTAGCTGAAAATACCTGAGGTGCATCCCTGAACCTCCGAGAAGGTATTCCTGTCCCTTCCCTTTGTCTTTTTTGCGTTGAGTGTTCTTCCCAGGCATAACTTTGAAACCTATTTGTTCATGACTGTGGCAGGTTTGCACATTTCAGGACTGTCCAGGCTGTGGCTGTGGAAGGGATGGTCACACATCAAAACCCAACACACTACCCAGCACTTCCCGTGCCCTCACTTAGCACGCCTTCATGAATGTGTAGCCTTTTTCGTTTTCCCTGTTGAGTCCCCAGACCTATTATTAGCACATTATGATTGACAAGAGAGTGGGTTTTTTAGTAACAACGCTGAGAAAGCGAAACCCATTTGTTTATCTGAAGAGGTTTGGGAGCATATTATAAGTGTGGGGTGGTCAGAATAAAAACTGACACAAGTACACGGTCTGTGATTGTTCCTAATCGAAGAAAACACCAAATTAGAGCCAAAAGGCTGGGAAACAAATTGTTTACCACAGTAAATCATTCTCATAAATACAATTATTTAGAGCATTTGAACTCTACTTGGGGATATCAACAGTGATGTGGGTTTCACAAGGACACTAGACAGCTGGTTGGCTTTAAATCTCAGTGGCAACCACATGGGAAGCTGCCAGGGGCTTCTACGGTTCCCTTTTAGCTAAAGGCAGGATTACTGAAGCTGCATTATATCCTCCATCTCATTTTCAGCTCTATTGCACCAATTATGCTGCATTGAGGCTTATAGGGGCTTACACTGAGTCTCACATAGATGGAAGAAGCCAGTCTATATTCTTTGTGATAAAAATAGTCATTAATTACTGAGACTTGTAAACCGCTTAGCATCCTTCTTAATGTGGCCCGTCAGGTGCTTCTCCTCATTCTATAGCTAATCAGCAAAAGAGGAGAAAAATCCTCAGGAAGAAGATGATCTTTTTTGGCTCAAACAGAAAGCCAAGGTTAAAAATAAATCGAAAATGCACTGTAAATCTAAGCCAATGCACACTCACTGGCAAAATACGGTCTTGTTTTCTTTTCCGTCAGTGTTGATGAGAGAAATATTTCTTATAACGTTGTCCCATGGGGAAATTAATTATCAATATAATTTTTTCCCCTCTCTGATGAAAAACAATGCGTTCTGAGGATTTAGATGCATGAAAACACATTAACAAAGACCTCAAATAGAGTTGGATAATTATCTAATTAAAGAAAAGTGAAATGTCATAGGAATTAATGAGTAATTCAGCAGAGAGAGAACACAACTAGTAAAGGGTCTGCTGAAAGCCACAATGAATAGGTTCACCTCTGAGTGGACAGTTTAACTATGCTGGAGGAATTTCCAGGTAGCCGTTTCAGAATTGACTGCCACATTCAGTATTTTAATTTTTAACAGTAAACTCACGTTTAATTGGCCAAGATGTCCATTAGGTTCCACCGTGAAGGCATCCAGAATCATGGGGTAGTAAATGTCAGTGTGAAGAACTAGAACAACTTTCATTTGGTAGACAAAACGCAGATAAATGGCCTTTGTGTGTGAAAGTATGCTACAGGTTTGGAAAGATAGAAAACATTCCACTAGGGAGTGTTAGCACATGTGGAGGGTTTCTTTCCTTAATGTGCATATATTTTTTAAAGATTTTATTTAAAAAATAAAATAAAGATTTTATTTATTTATTTGAGACAGAGAGACAGAGATCACAAGTAGGCAGAGAGGCAGGCAGAGGTGGGGGAAGCAGGCTCCCCGCTGAGCAGAGAGCCGGATGCGGGGCTTGATCCCAGGACCCCAAGATCATGACCTGAGCCAAAGGCAGAGGCTTAACCTACTGAGCCACCCAGGTGCCCCAATGTGTATATTTTATAAATCAAAACCATGCTTTAAGGAATGCTGTACAACCGTACTTCATGCATTTTGATATAACTACTATATGTGAATGGGAGTACTGTTTTTCAAAGCAATGGGCAAAGAAAATTGGAGTGATGGTATATCGACTAAGTTGATTTTTATAAAAGCCTTGTAGAGGACTTTAAAAATGAACAGTAGGTGCAGGGGAAAATAAAAAACAACTATGAAAGAAATTACAAGTGGGTTTCACTATATTACAAGCTTGAGATTGCTTATTAAATACATAACTTGTTTTTCTGCTATACCAGTCATTTTACATAAGTGTGTGATTTGGCTTCCATTTATAATGTGTAACTGCAGCGTGCTTCAACAGTGCCACAGGGAATACTTGTTATGGGTTGAATATTTGGTTAAAATCTCTGGAAAAATTCCAAAAGCATCTACATACCCATGGCAGCTTTGGGTAAGCAGCTTTTTTTTCAGTTCACTTCTTTCCTTGGCAAGTCTGGAGAAAACAACTGCCCTCCAGACACAGGGCAGATAGTATATATCCCCATTTCTTTCCACTCCACATTTTGGTGAATCAGTGCTATCTGTATTTGGAAGTAATTTCAATTTCTACTGCTCCTTAAGCAGAAACTGCTTTAGAATCTGTCTGTAAAATGTTGAGCTATTAATGCATACTGTATTTGTATATACTTATTTTAATCATAAATAATTATAGTACTTAAAACCCACAGTGAAGTGTTGACTTCTTGGTACAATTTCTGCGTAAAATCCCATTGCACAATAGTTCTGAGGGGCAGGGAGGGGCAGTCCTGGAAAAGAGGTAAAAAAACAGATAAGCAAGAAGTTTGCCCAAAAACTAGAAAAATGGGTCCTTCAGATGTTATATCAAGCATAGATTCTGGCACAAATTTTATGATGGACAATTGTAGAAAGTAATATTATATATATACATATATATATACATACATATATATGCACCATGTTTTTTTTCCAATTTAAGGCTTCACTGGAGGAAATTATATATATAACCTTTAGATGTAATCATTGATTTATTATAAAAGAGGCAAAGACACCACCAAAGGAAGCCAGAAATGAGACTCAGTGCTGAAAGAGTGGAGAAGAAACATGTAAACATGTTCTAGGACTATTTATTTTCTAACTGCTTTTCTCTGACTTGCACAATCTAAAAGGCTTTGCAGGAACAGTCTGTTAGCAGAAGGAACACAATCTTATTTTTCTTAAAAAAGAAGGCACACAGAGACTGTAGCTGATACAAAATATTCTTTTCTTTTCACATCATCACCTTTCAATGGACACAGGATGTACACAGGGTGTGCTTAGGTAAAAAGGACATTTAGAAAACATCTCTTTCTCTGACATGCTCTTTTTTTCTCCGCTGCTTCCCAACCCCCATGCTCTAGTTTCTTCTGCATCTTTTCCGATTATCTTCGTCAGAATTATGGGGCTTTGTCTCCATTCTTGCAGGGAGCTTTAAAGTTAAGGTCATGAGGAAAATCCTGGGTAGTCTCAGGTGTAGTTGACAGCAACTATGTCCTCATGTCTTTCTTTGGTAAGAGTAGATCTAAGTCCTTCAAAATAATCATGGTGAAACATGAAACGACCTCCTCATCATCAAGACTGAGAAAGGGAAGGAATAAGAAGAGCAGAGAACTTCTATTTCTCACCCTCTTCCTCTAGTGGTCTTCCTTGAGTTTTTGGAGCAGATTCTACTGTTTATCTTTCATCATTGAGTGGATTTGTGTTTTTGGAATTGGAGTAAGATATCTAAGTACCACATACCATACTTGGCATATCTTGGGTTATGCATGGAACTGAAAAACCAGCAAACTAAAGTAGGTAAAATAGAAACATTATTGACTCATATAATTGAATAAACCTGGGCACAATGTGGTCTGAGGTGGAAACATTTTCATCAAGGACTAAATATTTTCTATATTGTTTGATGTTTTTCTCTTAGTTTTAGCTTCTTTCTTCAGTTCCAAACGTCACAAGATGGCTGTCAACTTTCCAGAATAAAACTGTTCCCCTATACAATACCCCAATCCCCTAATCCCCTTAATATCGTGTGCTTTATGGGGAAAAGACACCTCAACACTTGAACATCTGATGAAAGAATAGCTTCTTTCTGCTGTTTGCAATTCTGAATCTTCCTTCTGAAACTTTTACCCATCCACCTCCCTCATATAGCAAGGAGCAAAGATAAATGTGAGGTGGTGAAGTCATAGCTTTTATGGCTTAAAGCATAGGATAGCTCTAGGCTACCAGCCTTCTCCTATAAGGGAGATGGTTTTCTATACTTGGGGGATGTCTGGCAGCCCATCTCCACATGTCTTAGCAGCCTTTTGGGGCCTATGAAAAGAGCATCTGCTACCCCTGGGGATAAAAATATATGTTTATAAAGAATAAAAAATTAAAAAAAAAAGAAAAGAAAAGAGCATCCGCATTGATAGTGCTTACTTAATTTTGATTGACAATGAATTATAAAATTAGAGAATGTAAAAGCCTTCTTCTAGTGCTTTTCCATTGGGTCTAATTCAGCCCTGGTAAGGATTTGGGAAAGAGGGCTATTTTCAATTCACATTTGAAAGATACCCTCTGCACATACTTCTTGCTGATCAAATCAAAGCTTAGACCCAGTTTATGAATAATTAAGCTGCCCTCATGCCATGCAGACATTAACCAATAAAGTCCACAGGTTTCCTGTATAACAGCACAGCCAAATAGTCCAAGGTTCATTTTCCTGAATGTCTACTGGATATCTTCCTCAAGAATGTATTCATGATCTGGAGGCCTGACCTCCGCTAACACAAAGGACCTGCAGGAAGATTCCCTCTAATGAAATTATGACAGGTTGCTAGATATCAGCAGAAGCTTTGATAGATCATCTACAATAACTACTGAACCCCAACATGGGTTTAGTTCTTCAGAGTTATCCAGAGCACATTTTATTATCTAAGAGTAATGAAAAAAGGCATACTTCTACATTCTCTTTCATCTAAGGGGTAGGAAATAACTACTTCAATAAGGAAGGGCTTGAACTGACAAGAGATGGAAGTGATGATGTTACAGTTGCTTTCTGAAAGTATGTTTGAATCCCTGGCTATTTCTTTTTAAGCAGAAGATTAGATATTTAGTTTTTGGATTTTTATATTGTTTTGTGTGGAATTTTTTCTCCCAGAGTAGAGTATCTACAGGCAAATAAACATTTCTTCGGCCAAAATGGACTACATTTCCCGGCTTAGATTAAATGAAGTTCCTCTAGCAGCCTCCTACCAGGGCACAACAAAATATAACTGGAGAGGAATGGGTCTCTTCCCACTACAGTTTATATATTAATCCCACAAGCATTTGTTAGGGCCTACTATATATACCGACTATATACAATAGAAATACATTCCCTGACTTTATATGTCATATGGATATTAAGGTCCTTTGGTTTACTGAAACGTTTTGTTTGTTTCTGGATCTTTCTGAATTTTAGGTGAGAACTTATACTACCAGAAAAAGAGACTTGCTATTCCCTGGGTGAAGCCAGTGCCACCAAGTGGGAAAAGTGGCTCATCTTCTGTCACAAACAACCTCCAACACTAGTCGGCATCTGAGGACCAAAAGCAAACCAAGGCTCATCAAATACAGGGGTCCTTGGGAAGGTCATGAATATTGGTATTGGGTTTAGGATTTGGATTTGAATCTGTACTTCCAGATTGCCTCCATAAAATCAAAGGTATATCGGTGGGAGTTAGTTGTGGTAAGGTTGATATTTGATTTGAGATTTTACTTAAATATCTTAAGTGTTTATTAATAAGCATTTCAAATAAAGCAATTTGTTAATGGAAAATTTAATTGTTTTGCTGAAATTGATGATTTCAGATTGTCTGAAAGGTACTCTGTCAAAGAAGAATATCATAGATGGCTGATAAAAGGTTATTGACTGATAAAAGATTATTGGCTTGTTGGAGTCTGATTAATCAAAAGGAAGCTGAAGATAACTTTTTGAAATTATGCAGTAGAAGAAAGTGGTCAAAGTTGTTCATGACCCTGAATAATAAATACATTTATAACCTTCATCAGTGGTTATCATAAAGAATTCCTTTAGTGAACGCAACTGGAAGATACATCAATAATTGATCTTTGAATATTTATGTCAGACACTGTAGTTCTTGTCCTCAAGGAATTCATATTTTCACAGGGAAGATTGACATTATTCATTAATTACCAAGTGCCTAACATGTGTCAGACACTGCATTTAGTTCTAGGGAAACAATGATGAAAACAATTGATTTTGTCCCTGACCTCATATTGCTTAGACTCCATTGTTGGGCCAGAGAAAAGGAGTAATAATTAATGAAACACTACTGGGATATGTGGTGTCAAGAAAAGTTCATAGTTCTGAAGAGAGCATAGTGGAGGGATTTGATCTAGTTAGTGAGGATAGGAAGTGTTTCTGGGGACAAGATATTTTGTTGACATCTGAAGAATGCTTAAGATTTAATTAGAAAAGGTGGGAGAGACCAGCGGGCGAAATATGTAGAGGTAAGTATAGAGGTGCTGTGATGGAAACAGATCCTTCCTGGAGTTGAAAGAGTAATGTGTACAGATGTTTGTGAAGTAAAGGACCTATTAAAGATGTTGAATATTGTCCTAAGAGATCTGAGAGGCTACTGAAGTGTTTAAGGCAGAGTGTGATATGTCTAAATTGTTATTTCATCAAGATTGTTCTTGTGGCCATATACGAAGAATATATTTACACAAGTAAATATGAGCAGAACTTTCGGGCAGTGCTTGCAAAATATCTCAGAAGAGAAATGGTCATTGTGCAGAGCAGGGGTGGTAGAGATAGGAATCCTATATACAGATCTGAGAGATATTTAAAAGTTATAATCATTGAGACTCGGTAAAATATTGGACAAAGGCAGTGAAAGGGAGGGAGTTTTTTTTTTTTAAATTAATTATTTTTTAAAAGATTTTACTTACGTATTTGACAGAGAGACACACACACACACACACACACACACACACACCACAAATAAACAGAGCATCAGGCAGAGAGAGATGGGGAAGCATGCTCCCTGCTGAGCAGAGAGCCCAATGCGGGGCTCAATCCCAGGACCCTGAGATCATGACTTGAGCCGAAGGCAGAGGCTTAAACCACTGAGCCACTCAGGCATCCCGGGAGGGAGTTATTTTAGATAATTCCTAGGTATTTGGCATTTACAACTGGACTCTTCGTTGACCAGTTTCATCAAGAAAGGATGCCAAGAAGAAGGGTCAGTTTTGCTATCATGAGAGTAGGCACAAATTGCTAGAGACATTAAAGGAAGTGGCTGAGAGGTAACACAGTGCTGGAGAGCTCATGCTGCGATTCTTCATACGCACACGTGGACACGCACACATATATGTTCATCGAGGGCTGGTATAGAATTGGCAGCATGGGGGCCAATTAGGATCTTGTGGGTTTTGTTTTTTGTTTTTTTTTTTTGTTTGTTTGTTTTAAGTGAGCTCTATGCCCAATATAGGGCTTGAGTCTACAACCCTGAGATCAAGAGTTGCATACTCTACCGACTAAGGCAGCCGGGTGCCCCTTTTGTATAAATTTTGGAATATTTCATTGCAAATGACAGAAATCATCTTGGGATAAATTAAGCAAGAGTTAATTTTTGGGGCAAATAAGTGGATTACAGAATTCATGGAATGCTACATGTAAACATAGGACTGGGAAATAAGGATGTCGAGTAGCCCCAGAGTTTAGAAAGCAAGAAGCCCAATAAAAGTCTAAGAAGAGTAATAATCTGGGTGAGTTCAGCTTTTAGAATGGATGAATTCCAATGTCTCTGGTTTCTTTGTCCTGCTCACGAGAAAGCATCTGATGGGTCTAGCTCATGTTCTATGTCATCTACTGAATATAGCAACAGCAGACCATACTGGAGAAAGTGATTTTTCAAAAGGATCTCAAGGTTCAATTCAAAAAGGGAAGCGAAATCTGAAAAGCCAAAAACTAATCTCTGCTACACCGTGGAAGGCATTTACCTTTCTCTCTCTTAAGTATTCACTGAAGCAATGCAGCATTGAGGCAACCCTTCCAAACGTTCGTTTGATCACACATGTTAAAAGGAAACATCTTCTCTTATTTGGCAATGACTGTGAGTGAATTATTAATTGTGCTTATCCCTCTCTGCATCCGCCTTCCCTTCTCTTCACTTCACATATTCTAGGTTTGGCCAGGTTTATTCAGCTTGCTTTTTGCAACTATTGAATATGCTGCATTATAAGAGGGTGTTAGATTGAGTGAAGGGAATCACCTTCCTTTAGTACACAAATATAAGCCAGTAAAACATACAAATAAACTTCAATAAAGTATGTTTACATGGTTGTCATTGTCAAATTGTATTCTAAAAGCACTGCATTGTGATTCAGAGAAACAAAAAATGTGGCTTTTGTATATATGCATTTTTCTCTCCACAAAGTAAGTACTTGCCTATATTTCAGCTTTAACTGTTCTCTAGTTACATACTTTTAAGAAAAGGCATTCATATCCCTGTTGATTTCCATATATTTCACAATTCTGCCTCCCCCTCCACAAAGACAGTTCAAAGAGATTCATTAGAACTTACACAGTTGCATATGGAATCATTGTAAGAGGTTTGTTTGTGTCCGTCACTTCCCTGTCAGTACAATTCTCCTCACTCCTCTCAGGAAAATACGAATCTCTTTCTGAACACAATTTTGGTTCCCAACTGTGTTAAGTAATTTATCTCCAGTTGTTGTCCCAAATCCTGCATCAAATTACCCAAGTTGTCAGTCAGGTTTCCACATATTGATTCAGCAAACTCAGCCTTGTGTCCTGCCCAACTCCAGCAGAGAGTTGATTGCTTTACTCCAAAATCTGTTGAAAAGTTAAATTGTTAACAATACAAATTCACTGGAAATTGGGATAACTCTTCGCCTTAGCTTCAATCTCTTCACCTTGAGCCCTGGGCATTGAACACTCATCTCTGGGCAGCAGGGCAGGGAATTGGAAAGGAAAGTAGTAATGTGGTTACTGCCAGGAGTCAAAGGAGTAGTTAGAGGTCCACTGACTCTGGCGGTGGGTACAGGTGATGCTCAGACACTCACCTGCCTCCCAAAGCAAACAGCTGCTGATAGAGTCAATTAAATATAACCTGCATTTCAGGGTCCCTGCTTATACCTGACCAAACAATCAAAGAGAGATACAAATAAATGGGCCCAGGAGATAAGGGAGTCATTTACTTTAACCCAAACCTTTGTCTTGATTCAGCTCTTGCTCCAAAGGGAAACATTACCTTATAATGTCAATTAGAAATATTGTTCTCTGGATTATTTTCATAATAGCTGATGAAAACCGTATCTGTTTGCAAATACTGTACCTTTATAAGAAGGCACTAAAGCTTTAAATAGCCTTGAGTGCTTTTTACTTAATGTTCAATTTGTAGCAAACATACTTTAGGAGTTAAGTGCTAGTGTTTAACCAGTTAAGATATTGTAAGTTAACTTGGGCATTTAACAACGAGTTGTTTTGAAGAGTATTATAAGTGAGCAGGTGTTTAGGAGAGTGGATCATAATTTAAAGTGCTTGACTGAAAAATGGGAATCTTTTAATGGTATTTATGTGTTTAAGTCTTTGGTAAAAGCTCTATATGAAAAAAAAATTATCCATCAAGGCAAAATAGTGCATTTGCACTGCTGTTGTTCACACAATCATGACATGAATCTTGAAGTTCAAAAGGAGCCTAGAGCTCATTTACTGCATCTTTTTATCCGTCCCTTTTCTCCATTCCACCTTCAGCAACTTTCCAACTTCTCCATCCTTTTTCTAACAAAAATCCTCAGAAGAGTCATTGATAGATGTCACCTTCTTTTATCTCCTCTTACTCTCTTTATACCCACTCCAATCAGTACATTGACAATGACACACCGTAAAAATGCCCCACGAAGGCCACCAATGACTTCCACATTCCAAAATCCAATTGCTTATTGTAATTCTCATCTTAGTTGATATCGATCCTATCCTTTTTTTTTTTTATTTTAAAGATTTTATTTATTTATTTGACAGAGATCACAAGTACGCAGAGAGGCAGGCAGAGAGAGAGAAAGGAGGAAACAGGCTCCCCACTGAGCAGAGAGCCCGATGTGGGGCTTGATACCAGGACCCTGGGATCATGACTTGAGCCGAAGGCAGAGGCCTTAAACCACTGAGCCACCTAGGTGCCCCCTATCCTTCTTCTTTTTTTTTTTTTTTAAAGATTTATTTATTTATTTATTTGACAGAGAGAAATCACAAGTAGTCGGAGAGGCAGGCAGAGAGAGAGAAAGGAGGAAGCAGGCTCCCCAGTGAGCAGAGAGCCCGATGCGGGACTCGATCCCAGGACCCTGAGATCATGACCTGAGCCGAAGGCAGTGGCTTAACCCACTGAGCCACCCAGGCGCCCGCCCCCTATCCTTCTTTATAAAGCATTTTATTTGTTTGGCTTATGGCACACATTCTTTGTTGGTTCTCCTTTTCCTCACTGGCTGCTCATTTAGTTCCTCTTTGCCAACCTGACATTTTTATGTTAGGAGCCCACAGACATCCTCTTTTCTCTTTCTATACTCCTTCCTCATGTTGTCCAGTTTCATGGTTTTTCCAGTAACAAAGATAGGGTGAATGGTTATAAAATAGTAATAATTATTCTTATAACTTGCTATATTAAGTGTATATTCTATCTCTCAGTCCATTCATATGTATTATCTATTCATAAATATGTACTTCAGTGTACTTGTCCCAGATATGCCAGAGAATCCATATACTTTATCAATTTTAAGACTAAAAAATGGACCCAGTGTGTTAAGAATGAAGGAAAGACATAGGAACACCCCAAAAGGACAATTGAAATGGAGGTTTATAATAAAATACTTTGTTTTGGCACTTGGAAGAATGTTGGAGGTGGTCAGTGACAAGATGTGACCCCTACTTGACCCAAGAGCTGGACCTGGGCCATCGGAGGCTCCTTGTCTCCTCCCCTGTCCTTGGAATGTACATTCTGCCCACCATCCTATGTTGGGAGCTGTTTCACATATGCAAAGAGGGCAGGCAACACACTGTATATGTGACTGAACCCAATTAAAATGGCTACAAAAATTTTAAAATATTGGTGGGCAGGTACAGAGATCTACCTATTTTGAGGCTATTAAAGATAAGACTTGTATGTAAATCCCCTTGCTTGTTAAAACTGCTAGCTATCAATCTGGAGTGGCCTCTTTCTTCAGTCTCTCCTTGCCCTTCTGTATGGGGGCCAGCATCAGATTTCATCAACGAAATTCCACAGTTTGCAAACCAACATTTGGTGAGTCAGCCAGTAGATTGAAGAAATGGGTCTTAGAAAAAAGAAGGATCTGTGGGAAAAGGCCGAGGAGGGATACCACATACGTCGGATGCCTGTGAACTACCACATGAGTACAGGAACACCCTGAAAGTGCGGATCTAATTCACTTATTTGAGAAAATACACACTGGGGGGACAAAGAAGGGAGTGGTTGCTGCAGTGGGCTGGCCTCTACTGTACATAGTTTGGCCACCAATGCCCGACTAGAAGAAGTCAGAAGAAAAGCTGAGGAGAGAGAAGGACATGTGGTTCTCCACTACTGTGCTCGCTTTGGGGCCAGCAGATGAGGTGGGTGAGGAGGATAATAAGTTGGAGGACGTAGTGTGCTGTTTTGCCAAGATAAGCGGGTGCAAGCTACCATAGGGAACACCCGAGCACTTGTGACCAAGCCTGATTTAGACACTAAGACGTAGAATCCCTCGGAAAGTGAGGAGAAAGATGACCAGGATGTTGAAGTGATTGACAGTGAAATGGTCCCTAATTTAAAGGAAAACCAAAACATAGTAACTCTAGCCAGCAGAGCAGTCCACAGGGCAGGAAATGTTCATGATGAGAGAATATAATCCCACTGACCTTATTGTTAAAGCTGCCAAATTCTCACAAAAGGCCCAAGGAAAGTATGGAGGTATGGTTAGTGTGGCCACGGGGTAGAGGGGGTAATGACATTCCTCTGACCAGACAGGGGGAAGGAAGAATGAGCAACATCATCACACACCCTGTTCTCTGGCAGCACCTGCATGGTGTTCAGTGTATTCAAGGCATTTTCTGCCTTACAGATAACATTTTTCTAGCCCGCAGGAAGGCTTGGTCCAATGAGAGGCTCTCCCTGGGCACATGGTTCTGCTAGTAATCTATACATGAGTTACAACAAATTCTTGGGGAGTTGGGAATGAGACAGGGCTTCTATGCTCCTGTCTTTGAAAGCTTTGATCAGGTCACAGTTACTGTGCAAATGAAAGCCAAGATACTCCATCCCCAGAACCTGGTAGAGGATCCTTATCGAGCTCAGTTGAAGGACAGGACATTTATGATACTGGGCAATCCATTGCTGATCTAAGGGAAACTGACCAATCTGTGGGAAAGACTTAAGACAGAGAGGGAACTCAACAAGTAGAAGGCTATCCAAATCAGCCTCAAAGGGCTCACAAATGTAGCCTGGAGGCAAATGTGGTTTGAGCTCATTGCAGCCAGGACTCTACTTGAAAAGATAGGCTGAAGACCAACAACAGTTAAGTTAGCAACAGTTAAGTCAAGAAAGTCTGAACAACAAACCTGCCCCATTGTGTCACTACCACCCCTGATGCCCGCCTCACCCGCTCCTGTGAAAGCCCAAGGAATTTAGTCCTAGTCAGGTATTCCCAGGCCTAGTCAGCTTCCCACACCCTGGGTGTAGGCTGCTGGCCAAGCTGCCTCCAGTGGGGGCTGTTGGAGGTGATCAGAGACCTAATGTTAAGCTCAATATTCACTGGTCCCTCAGAAATAAAATTAACAAGGACAGCTCAGGTTGATGGTACGGATAAATGTACTCTAAAGAGGGCTACTCAGAGTAACCCTCACAAGTTTCCTGGCCATCAATGGTTACAGAGGGCAAACAGTTATGATCAGAAACTTCAAACTAGGCATCGCCCCCACCCCCATAATATAAGTTTTTGTCTCTCCCGCACCAGAGAACACCCTGGGCATTGATCTCCTACAAGGCCAAATCCGTAAACCTTCATTGTTGAACTTCTCCTCCGGGTTCGAATAATCAAACCAGTGCAGAGAGGAAACACCACCTGGGAACCACAAAGTGTACCATTCCCATAAAGACTGATGGCCTCAAGCAATGTAAATTGCCTGGGGGAGTGTAAGGAAATAGGAGAAAGTCTTCAGGAACTGCACCAAGTAGGTATTGCATGCCCTGAATATAGTGTTTTCAATACCTGGTATGGCCTGTAAAAAAGCTAGGTGGCTCATGGCAGGCTTGGACAAGGTAGAGCCCCACATCCATGCAGCCTGCCCAACATTAGCACCAGCTTAGATATTTTGGCCATGTTCCCAGGAGTGCACTGTGCTATACTTAGCAAATGCTTTTTTTTTTTTTTTTTTAGTATAACCCTGGCCACTGAGTCATAAGATCAATTTGCCTTCATTTGGAAGGGACAACAATAGACCTTCCAAAAGCTTTCCCAAGGTTACCTGCACAGACCCACCATATGTCATAGGATAGTAACCTGAGATCTATCCCTGTTCTCCTTCTCCCAAATGGGCCTGTTACACTGATGATATAGTGTTTAGCAAAGACTTGCCTCTGCTGCAGAACATTCTGAAGTCTTTGTTGGAACATCTGTAAAGGAGAGGATGGGCAGTGCCCACATAACATTCAAGGCTCAGACACGACCTTAAAGCTTTTGAGAGTCATTTGATTAAGACATGAGTTGTCCCAGAAGCTGTGATTGTATAAGGTACAAGCCTATGCAATCTTTAAGTAAATGAAAAAGATATGAATCTAGGTAGGGATTTTGGAGTTTTAGAGGACTTTCATTCCCCACCTGGCATAGTACATCCACCCCTTTTATCACCTGGTAAACAAAGAACACATGTGGGGGTGGGGATCTGAGCAGAAGCCAACCATTCAGAAGGTAAAAGTATTAGTGAAGCAGATTAAAGCTCTGAGTATCTTCCATGCAGTGCTACGATTTGAGTTAGATGTGTCTGTGACTCTGGAACATATTAGTTGAACATCATGGTAGAGACAATGGAAGGAGAGAGTACCCCTAGAACTTTAGTTTCAGTTTGGGGGGATGCGGCAGAAACACAATATATATAATACCCTTGGAGCAACAGCCCCCTGAAGTATACACAGTGCCTCTCCAGATAGAGCCACCCAAGACGGAATAACATATCGTGGTGAGAACTCTTCTTCCTATCAAGGTTGACAATATGTACTGTCAACTTACCTCTGCCATGGCTGACTTCCACTTTGGCATCCTATTTCTAGCAGAGGAACACTGTGTCTGCCGACCCACTACCTCAAGAAATAGGGTGCTACTACAGCCTGTAGAGTAAATAGATGCTCCAAATGTCCCTGCCCCTAATCCTCTAGCAGTCCCTGTGACCTGTTGAAAGGAATTGGGGAACTTTCTGCTGATTCCTGGTACAGAGTTGGATCTAGTCTGTCCACATGACTGTAGTCACTATTTGGCCCAAGACTACACCATCTGAATGGAAACAGGAATGGCCAGTGGACTGAACTCAGGCTGGTGTTCACTGATGAGCCATGGCCATTAGCCCTTTGTAGTGACAGCTGGGTTATTCTAAAGGGATCAATCCTAAGGCTTAGACAATGGGAAGCCAAGGGGTGGATGATCATGAACAAACCCTTGTGGGGTCAGAGTATGTGGGAAGACATTTGGGTTTGCCTGTAAGATTCTGAGGCAGACCTCATTGTTTTCTAAATCCTGGTTCATAAGATGCTGACACCCAGCGGCCATAATGAATTTGATACCCTCGTTCAGGTATAAGCCCTAGTGGCTGACCTTTCAGTAGGTGAAACAGATGAAGTGCATAGAAAGAGTGGCCACCACAGTGCCCACCTGGGATGGCATATAGCCAAGGATTGCTCTTGAATGCAGTGACTTGGTTAATGCAGTAACCACATGTCTGTATGTTCTAAGTTATGCCCAAGGCAACTGTCAAGGAAGGCTAGGGCCATCCAGTGGAGTTCCCAGCTGGTGAGGGATTGGAAAATTGATTATATTGTCACCTGCCTCCAAGTGAGGGCTGTAAATTTGCCTTGGTTATGTGGACACTGCCTCTGGCCTAACCCAAGCTTGCCTCTGTCACTGTGCAAACCAGCCTGCCTCCATTAGGAGATTAAAGCAGCTCAGTATCATGTACAGATACTCTCATCAAATAAAAAGTGATGATGGGGAGAGGGTCACATTTTAAAATTCATGATGTATAAGACTGGGCAAAAGAATGTGACATTGAATGGAGTTTCCATCTCCTCTATAATCCATAGGTAGCAGGGTTGGTAGAAGGGAAGAATGGAATATTAAAGCAGCAGAACAGATTACTAACAGGTGGAAACCACACTGGTTGGGTGAACAAAAGTGCTGTCTCGGCATTTAATACATTTAAATGACCAACCAGTAGGGTGTATTGCCCCATATGCCAGATGGGGGGCCCTGCAGAGCTATCTCATCCCATCACAATTTGGAAGTTGAAAGAAATCGCCATTGCCCAAACTCTTACAATGGATCAACTCTCATAATGGATCATGCTGAAACCCCAAGTCTCATCACACCTGGAAAGATACTATCTACCCGACTTCTAATAGACACCCCAATAAGTTGGGCAAATTACTTTGGACCCATAGATCAGGGGGAGCTACTCAACCTCTACTGGGATCCTCTTACTCCAGCAAGCCAGACCTGTTGAAACACACCATGCCTGGAATGGAACACACCCCACTGAAGGAGAGGAGGAGGTGAGTGTCCTAGTCTGGCATACCCCACTTGCAGTCTACCTCCTCATGCCAGCCAGTGCTACCTCCCCTGGCCAACATATATGGTACACACAACTAGGTCCAGTTCCTAAGCTGTAGCCATATTAACATATCAGAATCAGGTCACAAGTGTAATTCTTAAGGAAGGGGAATATCTTCCCATGTAAGTTCCTACTAAATATCTATCTTTTTGACCTTAGACTTAAGCTGTTTCCATGCTTTTGGTCACAGAATGGATACCTAATGGCAATACCTTTCTATAGTGGGCCCACTCAGATGCTTAGTAAAGGAATCAATACAACTGCTGGGTATGCAGGCAGCTGCTCCTCTTTACCTTGTCAAGATTACCTTCATAGGTATCACCAGGGATTGGAGGACTTAGAGCAGTACATTAAGGGAGAACAAGGTAGGTCTAGTACCCTTACTTCATGAGTTATTATCAATACTGATCCAGAAACCTGGCCTATAGGACACACTCTTTATAATCCTGGGCAGAAGTATTCTTTTTCTCTCAGTCAAAATACATAGGCAGCCCATCAAACCACTGACTGGAAGTGTCCTAAAAAAATATTCCTATTAGAGCTATGAGTGGCTCTGCTCTGATCTGGGATGGGTTCAGGTGGCTGAGCCCCAGTTACAGACATTTGAATACCTAGGCACCCCTATGCTGGGAATTGAAAAATCACTGTAAACAGAACTAACTCAATAGTACAAGAGTATGGGATGGATATCACCGGAACTATGTAATCAGTCTATCATACTAAAGGAGAGGGACTGCTTTGGCACTGACCCACCCTTTGTGGCAATATTTATCAGGTAGACCCAAAAGGGACACAGTATTGGATGGCACAAACCTTTGACTGTGGCTTCTACTTGGGTGGTTGGTCCACCAGCTTTCTCCTGGACACAATGGAGAATCTGCCCCACAAGGAACTCTTTTCAACCTCCCCTCCTCAAGACAACATGGGAACATTCTGTATTCCCATGGTACCATCATTTGGCCACCTTCTTTGTCCCTTCCGTTGGCCTTATAGCACATGTACAAGCCTTTCCTGCATTCACCCAGCAAGCCTTAAATGATAGCTGGCAAAGCCAGTCTTGAATGAACACTGAGATGTCTCTAATGAGAAAAACTGTCCTCCAAAATAATATGAACTCGGACATTACTGCCCCTCCAAGAGTCACCTATGCCATTATCCAAACTGAATGTGTGTTCACAGCTGATGAATCTGCCCATGCATCATCTTTGTTAAATCATACACGGACCCAAGTGAATGCACTGAGTGAGCTGATCTCCAGCCCCGGGGACTCAGAAAATCAGTGGTTCGAATCGTGCCACTCTTGGTGGAAAAAATGGTTATGTATATTAGGAAACATTATCTCAGTTTGCGTTTTCTCGTGTTTGCGCTCGCACTGTTGCTGTGGCATCTGCCTCCACCGCAGCCAGAGAGCCGCCAAACGAGCCGCCTCCACGCTAATGAAATCCCTTGCCACTGCTCAGGGCACATTGCGGGGAGCATTTAACCAGGTAACGGTCACGTGGGATGGAGCGTTGTAGGAGGTTATTGGGAGGACGTGACCCTGCGATGACCCCAGAGCTCCATCCGGGCACTTTGAGGCTCCTCCCCACTCCTTCTAAGCTTGGAAGTTACGTCACGCCCACCTTCCCCACAGTGGGAGCCATTTTCAAGGACACAGCCCTGTGACAATAAGGTCTTGTCGGCCGGTGTATGTGCTTAAACTCAGTGATGGCGTCTAAATGCACGACAGGATTCTGGCGGACGGATGCAGAGGTTTACTCGTCACGCGGCTGCTCAAGACAAGCCTCCCAAGTAAGTGCCTTGCTCGTGTGGACTGTCACCTACTAATGGGGGGCGGGGGGTGTCGATTCTTTTTTCCGGTATGTCCATGCCCTCCGCGTCTGGTAGCTGGTATCACATTTCACCTGGGGATATTCCTGAAGTTACAAAACCGCCGAAGGATTGAGTAGTTTTACACAAGACAAAAATTCTCTTTCTCAGAAGTGTCACGAATCACCCCGAATACTACCCATCGGATATTCATCTACTATAATCTACATGCAATGAAACAAATACCTTGTTTTTTTTTTTTTTAAGATGATTATTTATTTGTTAGAGAGAGGGGTACAGGTAAAGCGAGAAGCAGACTCCTGGCTGAGCAGGGGAGCCAGAGGCGGGACTCGATCCCAGGACTGTGGGATCATGGGTGAGCCCAAGGCAGTGGTTTAATGGACTGAGCCACCAAGGCGCCCGAAACAGATACTTTCCAACTGCATGTTAATTCTTGTACTCTGATTTCTGTTTGATCTGTTTGAGTGCAATCTGGTATCCTTGGAAGCAGTTGTTGAGATGGAATTTGGATTCAAGTTGTATATTAGAGACAGAAACTTGTCAGAGCCGAGGACAGGAGGCAGGCTTGGGCAGATGGAGAGGCAGACTAGACAAGGCTTTCACCTACTCCGTGGGGGCCCTGGACCAAGTTCACTTGCTGGAGTGTGGTGCATGGGGCGGAACTGTCCATACCTCCCCTCACTTAGTAACCAGTCTTGGGCTGCCCTGGCAGGGGTGTGACTTCAGGCAAGACTGTTCTTTACCGCTGAGGCCGACCCTGAAGAGGACAACAGCTGGACAGTGTCTGGTGAGTATACACCCCCACCGTGTCAGGTCCTTCCTTTATTAAGGATTGGGGTGGCTCATCTCCACATCTACCCCTGTGTACCCCTTGCACCACAGGATCCACTCTGTGCATATGCAGACGGCAGGTCTATCTCATATGCCAGGGTCCACTGTTTTCCTAATCAGAGCCCTCGCTGCAGTGTAACTGACTTGCCTTGGTGAGCATTTTTGTCTTGTTGGCTGTTGGGCATTTAACCCCTGGTCTCTTAGATCCTGTATTTGGTCTTTGGCTTTTTCTGTCCTGCCATGCTGATGATAAGAGTGACTTTGCAGGCAGTCGCATAGGCTTCTGGCTTTTATATTTGGCTTTTGGTTGCTTGTTACCTCAGCTGTTTGTTTCCGTCTTAAGTGGAGCATCAGTGGCCTTTAGCCATGGCCATGTGGTCCTGTTATCCTTACACCTGCTAGGACCTCCCTAAGTCGTAGCACTTGAGCTTCATCTGTGGTAATGTAGTCCCCTCTTCCCTGGTACACCCTCCCAGTTTACCACTCGTAAAGCATTAACTGCCACCATTCTGGAGAAATGTTCTTGTCTTGCCACCAGTGATGCATCCTCATTCTCACACATGGCCCCTCCTCATTGTCTACTGACTCAGCTAGCCCCAGTGCTGCTTCTTATGGCTGATGTACTTGGATCCCTTTTCTGGTTCTCCGGGAGCTGAGATAGAGTTTGAGGTGCAAAGTGGGTCAACTTCTACAAAAGGAAAGAGGAAAAACATGACTATGGAAATCATTGAATTTCAGTGTTAGCCTCACAAAACCCCAGCCAGCTTGACAAGGGGCTCTGGAGTGAGTGATGCCCATCAGAGCATCATATCAGGCCATTTTAGTTTATTTAAATTGTTCCTGGGACTTATACCCTCACCTTGATCAGTCAATAATATGGTCTCAAAAATGATGGGACTTCTGAAACTGAGGCAGATCCTGAAGGAGCTACAGCTCCTACTTGTTACATATGCTGTAGGATAGCAGAACGATCCTGGAGGAGAACATTATCTGTGTATCTCTGGCAGCACATTATCTGTGTCTGCTGTAGAACTCTTATTATATTTTGTTGGTCAGTTAATACATTTGTATAGATATAAGTAGATCTTTGGATTTTTAATATTTATCATTTCTATTTTTAGAAATTCTGCCCATCCTTACCATTGTAATTAAATGCATTTTTTGACCCCAAACCTTCTTCAGCTTCATAAATTAATCTGTTTTTCTTATTTATGCTTTTGCAGCATTAACATTGTCTTCCTCTGCCATACTTGTGAAGAGATTATGTCCCAACAGGGATAACACTTGTGAGAAATTTCTGTATGTGTTTTGCTTACTGAAAACAAGTGTTTCTTCTCCTTAAAAATCTGTCCATAATTTCGGTTAAAGAATGTGTCTTTATGCTTCTTGGAAGAAACATGAGAAGAATAAAACATATGTTATGTATCTGCCAGCATAAAGTAGTATCAGAAAGTTTTTCTTTTTCTCCAGAGGAGTGCTGGGATTCACAAGATAGACCGGAGAAAAGCAGCCAAGTATTTTGTCAAGAAATAAAAAAAAAAAAAAAAGCAGGGGAGTGCCCTTTTTTTCCTACTTCTAATATGAAATCTAGAATGAGAATTCCAAATGGGGCAGCTGTAATATCAGAATAGAACTGGATGTCTATCCTATTTGAGCAAGCAGAGAGATGGAGTTGGAACAAGTGGTGATCTTGGTATGGGTGCAGAATGGGTAGATAGAGACGTTCCTCCATAAGTAGGTGACTGACACTGCTGGCTGATGAAATCAAAGGAATATGAGGAGGGAAGCTTGATATGGTACGGCAAAATACAGAGGTGGCCAGGGCTATCCTGAGATCATAGGGAGAACCCAAACAACAAGAATCAAGGTGTTGATGAGAGAGCAAAGAAGAACTGGGTTCAGCAGGGAGCAGCCGGGATTCAGAGAACAGGATGCAAGCTGGAGGAAGTATCCACATCCTCTCCTGTAAGGCCCACCTCTCCATATATGCATTGGTTTCTTGTGAAAAAAAGTGGAGGTAGTAGAAACAGCAATGATGGGGTTTAACTTTGAATTAACTGACTAGTAAAATAAGAATATCAAACAAATTCAAGGAACTCATCAAATTCAATCTCATTACTGTTTGCACCAGGTTGAAGACTTGAAGGTTAGATCAGACATGAAAAAAAAAATGCTTTTCATTTTCTTGGTATACATGAACAGTACAGTATAAATCGCAGTGGGTTTTTATACTTAACATTCTCTAGGGGATCGTGGGCTCCTCTAGGTCCAGCATGGTCCCTCCTCATCTTTTTATTATTGGGGCATTTATAGGTCCTCAATTAATGTTGTAACTTTAGAGGAGGGGACTTGTTTTATTTTTCTATATTTCTTTTGGTGTCGAGAACTCAATTTTGCAAATAGAGGTCATTTAGAGAATTCTTTATATTTAATTGTATAATTTCATAGTGCCTAGTTTCTTCTGTGAGGATCTGGATCTACCATTTATGGAAGAAATGTACTTAAAGCATTTTGACCATCTTTGAGATTATATTTATATATTCTTTTGCATTTCTAAGTGTTATAAAGTGTTTTTGTTGCTACTTTTCATTTCAGCTAAAATTATCTCTTGGTTTTAATTTTAATACATGGTTTTGGTGGTGCTAATTGATTTTTTCCTTGCTTATATACTTAAAAAGGTCTCCAATACTTCTGAGTAAGACAATGGGCTTAATAAGAAGTATTTATTGCTAATTCACTTAATACTTAATATTTCTTTACCAGATTTTTAAATATAAATGACACCATTTACTGGAACAGAAAATTTCACAAGGTTTTTACATTAATTCTTCCTCTAATTCTTGCCAATTTGCTGCAACAATGTAATTGCATTGCCTACATTATGGTTAACAGGAAAGATTAGGTATGTAGCATTTTATTGTCTTTGACAGCTTGATGAATTGTGACTTGAAGTGAGCAAGTGCCTTTGTTCTAATTGTCTCTTTTTCATTAAAGCTGAGAACTGTACTTGGGCATTGGGGGAATACTCCTCTTACTGCCTTTAAGTAAGAGCTGTTCACACTGATGAATGTTTCCCACCTAAATATTGTGCAGGCAGCTCTTTGTTTATATTCCACCCTTTTTATCATTTCAAGGCTAAAACTGATGAAGATCAATCAATACAACAGACTGAAAAAAATTGTCAGAGAAAGTGATTTCAGGAAACAGAATGCATTTTCTTGCTTTCCAAAAGAGTAGGAGAATAAGATAGAAGAATTCCTGGTATTTTGCCATTCTTTTCCATGTATACATATGAGTGTTTTTGTACATCTGTATAGGGTGAATCTGTGGTTCAGTAACCCAGTTATCCAGCTTGGTTAATGTAGGTTAACATCATTAATTTGATCGCTCTGAGAACACATTTGCCTTTCTCTTTTCCAGAGCTATAAGTTAATTCTAACTAGTTATCCACTCTTTCATTCACGATTAATTAATTTCATCCAATTGGCATACTGTTATTGAGGGTCAACCATGAGCCAAGCTCTGTACTAAAGGCAGTATGGACAAAAGATGAACACAGTGTATCCAGTCCCTAAAAAGGTTACATTCTGCTTTTAAGGGAGTGGGATGAAAGACTTTGACTCCAATAGTGAAAATTCCATTATTTGCTTCAAATAATATCCTATTAGTGTGTGATTAATGTGTTCTGTGGGATGGAAGGGCAGCTTCAATCAGGTAATAGATGAACAGAGTGTGTCGAAGATTTTCACTATTCTGTCCCATTTCCAACAGGTACCTTTCACCTGGGGACAGTATACAGGGTTCCACTAGTGTGAATTGGGGGAGAAGAAATGTTTGCAATATATTACTCTTTTTGTTAGGTGAAGGAGTTCGATGAATTTATTCTAAAGTTGGGAAGAGCCACTAAGAGTTTTAAGGGGATGAATGATGGGAGTGTTTCTCAGTTTTAAAAAGCTAAATGGCAGCGTCAAGTGTTATTTGAAGGCAGGGAGAATTTCAGTATTCCATTTGAGGTAAGATAAAGCTAAATATTTTTACTATTTCTGTGGTGAAAAATGGCAAATGTATCAACTGATTTAATTCCAGGTATTAGTGCATGTGATAGAAGGGAGGGAGATGGTTGGCCTCTCCCCTTCCCTTTCTGCTTGATTTCACCTGCCCATCTGCTACTTCTGTTTTCCCCAGTTACTCTGCGGACTCCATCTACATGCCCTGTTGACTTGTGCTTAACTCCTGGGTGGCCCGACAGGAAAGCGTCAGTCTCTAAGACTTAGTAGCTTTGGAGCACCTGGGTGGCTCAGTGGGTTAAAGCCTCTGCCTTCTGCTTTCCGCTCAGGTCGTGATCCTAGGGTCCTGGGATTGAGCCCTGCTTTGGGGCTCTCCGCTCAGCAGGGAACCTGCTTCCTACTCTCTCTATCTTCCTGCCTCTCTGCCTGCTGTGATCTCTGTCAAATTAAAAAAAAAAAAAAATACTTAGTAGCTTTGCCAAAAAAAAAAAAAAAGTGAGACTCAGTAGATTGACATTAATCAGGATGAATTTAATGTATCAGTTAAAGTATGTTTTAAGGCCACTCAAGTCAAAGAGAATGCAGCTGTTGCAAGAGTGGACCACAGGCTCTCTGAAAAAACTTTGACACCTCAGTCTTTGAAGAAAGATGCCGTGGTTGAGGTGTTCAGTGGCTGACAGAAGAATGTAGTATACTGAGCCAGGAGCTGTCACACTGATGTTTGGGCTCCCTTGTCAAATGTGTGTGTCACACACATTCCACGTTTTATTCAAGATGGGTAATTTTTGGATCCCTTACTCCTAAATTACTTTTCTTTTTACTGACTTTATTTCTTAGGCTCAGTGTTCCTGGCTCAATATATAGTCTCTCTCTGAATAATAGATGTTTACTTGAATAGATCAGAACCAAAGCTTAAAGCCAAGTGTCCGTTCCTTCATAGCTTCCAGGTTGGTGACTATAAGGTCCAGACAGGACACCTGGTAACCAAGAAGACCATAACATTTTCTTCAGCTTGAATACATTTGGACAAGTTTTTTCTAGTCTCTAGGCCTCTGATCTCTCCTTTCTTAGAACATTTACTTTAGAAAACTAGTGAAATTGTACATTCTTCCCCTGCCCCTTTGAGGTATAAATCTTTAAAAAGTTTTTGCTAGCTTTACAACCCTACATAGTCTTTCTCAAGGACCTGAGAGCCATCCCTTTGAATTGTAATCAAGGAAGATAGTGCCTGTATCTTGCAGGCTCTGTAGGAGAGTAAGAATTTAATTTAGGTGGGAAATGTTGCTCTAAATTGTGAAACTACCTCCCATGATTACTTTTCCTTTGGGTAAAGTAAATTAAAAAATACAGCTGACCCATGATTCCCCATCCCACCTATCTCATTGCCTTTGAGTTTCCTCTTTAAAAAACCTTATTTTGCATTTGAGTGTTGGGTGTATGAGTCTTTTACATAATAACAGGCAACTTTGAAGGAACGCACACCACTCCATTCTGGGTTTTGTGTTTTGGGACAGAGCAGAGCTCAGCTGTATTCCCTTCCAGACTGAGGAAAATGAAAGAGCTCATAGCTGAATAACATACACCCAGATTAGGTGAGTTACACTTTGTGTTCCAAGCTCTAAAGGCAATAGGGTTTCTCTGTAATGTTTGTTCAGATCTGTGCAGTGGTTGGGAAGATGGCAGCAAAATCCCGTGATGTGAAATCCCAGAATGATGGATTTCCTGGGAAATAAAACAGAAAAAAGGCTGTTTGTAACTGGTGGAAAGGAGGCAGGACTGAGGACAACCGAATGGGCTGGGGTGAAGTGGGAATTAGGAAGAATCTCATTCAATGTAAATGAGTTGATGTCCAGAGGATCCATACAGTTACAGAGCAGAGCTGAGGTGGGGCCAGTGGCTGCGTTTCAGGATGAAGGGGCCTAAATTAGATTAAAAATTTTATAAAAACTGATAGTCTGGGGAAGGAAGGGCAGAGGCTTCTAGAGAATAAAAGTACTTGGGATGAAACAAGGTAGGAGCTGCTCAGAAATGCATCAACAGATATCAATACCTGGAATTCCTTTGGCCACTTGTGCACTGAAAAATACAAACAACTCAGTGGATTAATGTGAAAATGTGGATTATTGGATTTAAGGAAATTATGAGGAAATCTCATTCTTACTAATTGTTCATCATTTTGTTGGGGGTGGGGAGCGCCCTGACAGAGAAGGGGGTTCTGGACTATGCTTATTCTTCTGTGTTATCACTGTAAATTAATATGGATGCTATGAGTGCATGGGTGTCTGGACTTACTGATCAGATACATTCATTGTGACTCTTGTTGGTGGCTTCTCAAGTATTTGAATTCATGGCTTAGAACTACTTGTAAGCTTAAACCTTGCCAAAGTTGTGACATTGAAATAATGCCCTCTTTCACAAGAAGGAGCAAATTTTTCTTTCCTCATCCAAGCAGCATTGGAGGCTATAAAACAACTCCCTATTTTAGCCACTGAAAAGTCATTAAAAGTCACGGGTACTTGGAGACTTACTATGGAGTGTTGAGGTTTATAAAGAAGGAACTGTTGTTCTTGTAATCCAGCAATTCATTACAGTGACTAAACAAATAGCTATTGCCAACGATATTTTGTACGTAACCTTGGGCATTGCTAATGCCCTCTTTTCCATATTTCTTTCTTTTTTTTTTTTTTTAAAGATTTTATTTATTTACTTGACAGAGATCACAAGTAGGCAAGAGGCAGGCAGAGAGAGAGAGGAGGAAGCAGGCTCCCTGCTGAGCAGAGAGCCCGATGTGGGACTCGATCCCAGGACCCTGGGACCATGACCAGAGCCAAAGGCAGAGGCTTAAACCTCTGAGCCACCCAGGTGCCCCTTCCATATTTCTTAACTTAAAAATCTCCCCAAATCAGTTCATCATTACTTGACAAGTAGCATAGTATGTTTTTTACTTACCCAAGCCTTCCTGGGAAGTGTCATCAGGAATTGGACAAACTCAAGTACAATGTAGATTTCTAGGTGAGGTCCAAACATTCTAGAATATTGATGGTATTTTGATAGTAGTCCCCACTGTGAAATGTCTTAGTGCATAACATGGCATTCCAGCATGAGTAAACATGAATGGGACCTTAAATGAGGACAGATTCCAAGGCTCTGCTACACTGCTGACCTCTGGGGCTAACAGGACTGCAGTCTTAACAGACATTTCATGGGCCATTGAGTATAATTTTTTGGCCTTTCTGTCTCCCACTCTAAAGAAGGAAGCCTTCCAATTGTTTGACATCTTTGGATACTGGAGAAAATGCATTCTGTACTTGGGATTTTATTAAAATCTCCATCCCAAGACACCCAATTAATGGCCAGATTTGACTGGCAGGCCATAATCTTGAGAAGTGTCCAGATAACAGTAAGACAGGTTCAATCCTTGGGTTACCAATTGCTTTAGATCCCAAATTCCAGATTCCTTGAACCAATCTTATAGCTATAATGAGCCTTAACAAAAATAAATAAAACCTAATCCAAACAAAAGAAACAAAACCTCTGCTGCTATTCAGTAGCTTCTGGGCTTTTGTACTTGAAAACTTTATTCTGAGGTCTAGCAACAGATGCTAGCCTATGATTGAGTCCTTCTGAAGGCAAATCATTCTCACTAAAAGAAGATTGTTACTTTTTCTATAAAGCATCTTCACTGAATCTTAGGTCTTATAAGACTTCTTTAAAAATTTTTTTTTTTAAAGATTTTATTTATTTGACAGAGAAAGAGAGAGAGAGAGAAAGAGAGAGAGAGAGAGAGACAGAGCACAAGCAGGTGGAGCAGCAGGGAGAGGGAGAAGCAGGCTCCCCGATAAGCAGAGAACGTCTGGGGCTTGATCCCAGGACCCTGGCATCATGACCTGAGCCAAAGGCAGACACCCAACTGATTGAGCCACTCAGGCACCTGAGGAAAAGATAAGTTTATAAAATAAAATTTTGAAAAATGTGCATACTACATTCAGTCAAGAGCTAGGTTTAGTTTCTGAGCCTTAGTTGACATCATGAATGGGTGACTCCATACTCATTTCTCATGAGATGGCTCTCCTATAGCCTGACCCAAACTGTTAGCTCAGTAGAGGTATATTTTTTTTTTTTTAGTAGAGGTCTTGTCAAAATATTTTCTACCTTGAGAAAGTGCATGAGTCACTGATTAAAAACAAACAAAACAAAACAAAAAACATAGCCCTCCCCCAAGGTGGGTAAATTCTATGGAATGCCATAGCCCACTGTCAAACTTAATGAGAGCGAGTTGTTAATAACCCACAACATTAGTGGTTCTGTGCTATCAGATAAATTTTAGTTCTCCTGGGTGAGAGAGCAGCATTCCTGAAATTGACAAAAACATCTACCTAGATGTGTGGTGTATGACAAAGAGCCTCTACTGGACCAAAGGTTACTCAGGCTTCCTTGAACTTTTCAACTAGACTTCTATTTTTGGACTAACGTGTTTGCCTCTGTATTGTCCCTTTTTAGCAAGAATCCTGCTAGGTTGGTTTATCTCACCAACTGTAAAATTTGAAATACACAGGAGCTGAGTGAATATATTTGTTGCTACTTAACAATTCTAACCTGCTAGTCCCAGAGTTTTTTTAACATGCTCTTTTTAACTTTAAACCTTTCTTAATTATAGATGACTTATTCCATACACTTACAGGTTTATCTCATGTATTGTAACAGTAATATATGTCAACAGTGAAGCTGTGACATTTATTTTTATAAAAACCAAGTCTCTCTTTCTCTGACAGAGAAATAAAATCTTAAAAAAAAACAAACATTTAGTTAATTTACCATATTGTAATTTAATCTTTGTATATCTTCCATTTTTAACTGCTTAAATGACTACCATATTGCCTCAAAAATGTAGTGATACAATTAGCTGGCCATTAAAAATTTACTTCTACAGATAAAAAAAAAATAGATTTTTTTCCATATCCTGTCATCCTCAATAACTAATCAGGGTCTTCATCCACTATCCTCCAGGTAGTTTCTGATCACCCTGGCCTGCCTTCAGCAAGAATCCTATTAGATGGATTAGCCAGAATCCCCTCTTGCTCCTGTTAATTTCTCCACTGACCTGCACCCTCTTCTTTGGCTACAAATTTCAACTTGCCAGTGCTGTTTGGAGTTGAGTCCAGTTTTTGTCTTCAGTTATAAGACCCCATACAGTAGGTCCCTATATCCATTGCCATGCTCCCACTGAATAGTTTTCCTTAGTATATTTTAACAAGTGGACTAGAACCAGAATAATTGATGATAATGCCCCATGGGAAAAGTTTAGAATAGTTTTAAGTTTTTCCCATTTATTCCAGCCTCTGTGTTAATAATATCTAGCTGGGCTGGCTGCCTGCTGCTCTTTAAAAGTTGTGTACTGTTATATTTAATTTGCCAAGGTTGAAGAGCAGTGCACCCAGGAATCGTGGGATAGAAAGCTAGGTAAGTTTGAAGAGGAACATTTTGTCCATCTTCAGTATTTTTAAGATTTTTTTTTGCCTTGGCAATGGTATATGGATGGACAGTTTATGACCTTGGTGAGTGGATGACTAGTGTAACAGTCCAGTTTGAGGGCATATGGAAATAAATAATTCTCGATAGTGATTTTGCCTCTCTCATGGTTAGGAGGGGGTTTGGGAGAAGGGGGTGGGATTATGGACATTGGGGAGGGTATGTGCTTTGGTGAGTGCTGTGAAGTGTGTAAACCTGGTGATTCATAGACCTGTACCCCTGGGGATAAAAATATATGTTTATAAAAAATAAAAAATTAATTAAAAAAAAAAAAAACCTTCTGTGCCCAGAAGTTGCTTTTGATAACAAAAGGATAATTCCTAAATCTTGGAAGATCTTGTAATTTTTTTAAGTGGATGTACAGCCTAACTGATAAAGAGGAATGACAGACCTTAGTCAGGTATGAACAGCTCTGACCCCAGAAAGTGTCTGGTGTATGTGGATTTCCTATTTCAGATATGGATGAAAAGGTTGAAATTGTCTTTCACAATTGTTTCAAGCAGTGGCTTGCTATCTGTCCCAGCTGCAGGAGACCTCCTCCCCGACAATTATGCCAGAATCACAGTGAACCAGGATCCATGAGAGCTAATGGAAAGACTCACACTTAATGAGCCACCAAGGGCAGGGAGTGGACTGAAAAGAGATGAATTTGGATGGTTCTGGGGCTTATTCTCCCCCTTTGCCACAACTTACACTCTCTTTTTGGTGGCTTAGCAAGCAGCTAGCACAGCAGTTTTGAATTAGCTCAGTAGTAAAACAGCCTGATACCAGAAGCTAAGCTCAAAGTCTCTCCAGCTGTGCTCTACCGAAGCATGCCCTCTCTACTCAGTGCCGAGAGGATGGAGGAGTCATGCACTCTGCTGCCTCTCTGCTTGTGAGTTTTCCCATTAAATCCTCTTTTATTTTACATTTACACCTCATAGTGCCGTGGCATATGTGTGTCCATGCATGACAAATGCGGAAAGAATACAAACATCATTTTTACCCATGGACCTTTGTTTAAACCCTGATGGTGGGGAAGAGGAAGATCTATTAAGGACCCAGGAGAAACTGTAAGATTTGTCAACATTATTTCAAGTAGATGTGGATAATTTAAAACCTGTGAATATGTAATGTATAACTTAAAAGGTTTCAAATATAAGATGTAAATACATTGTAATAGGCCTTGCCTCAGAACACAGGGGAAAATATTACAAGGCCTTTACTGCATGTAGATAACTCTGCTTCGATTACCATTAGATTATAACTGTAAAATCCAGATATGAAGTACAATAAATCACAGTGCAGAGTTTCAGCTCAGTGAACAGTGTTTCAAATAAAAACAATCTTACATACTGGAAAGAAATACACATGAGTTTCCTTTCCAATGAGATATCCATAAAGATGGCATACTTACTGCAGATCATCCAAGTTCATACCTATTACTATAAATCTCATTTTGTATGGTTATGGTGAGGCCAGTAATGAAAGTGGTGTTTCCATATGGGATTGAATGGAACACTTGTGATTTCACTGTAATTCTGTGTTATAAAATGGTTTGTTTGGCTTTTGTTTCATTTCTGGAGATCAGGAATCATGGCTCATAAAGAATGGATTGTGTTAATTCTGAACTTTTGTGTTCATTTTGGTATATTTAGATATCAAAATATACCAACTTTTGGTATATTTAGACATATGCAATAAAAGAGGGCAGTTCTAGAGGAATTTTGCATGAGTAGTAGAGGCAGAGGGAATTGGTGGCATTGAGAGTTGCAATGTGGAATGAGTCTCTGAAAAAAAAAAAAGAAGGGTGTGTCTTGGAACACAGTTCCAAGTTACTATTCCAAGTTATCCAAGCAGTTATTGGCTGCTGAAGTCCTAGGTAAAGAGCTCAAAGTCTGAGAGACAGTCATGACAGGCAGAGCCGCTATTCACTTTAGTCACTTTGAAAGAACTAAAATGATAATACTCCTCACTATTGGACTTATTAAAAATACATTGGGAGAAAAATGATTACTTCTAATACGAAATATCAGAAATAGTTACAGATAATGTGATTCATGAATCTTCAGGAAGAAACAGAATAAAGAAAATAGCTAGAGTTTTATCTTAGTGGAAAAAATAGAGCACTTCTTCAATCTTATGAAAATTACTAAAAATTTTAGTGGCATAACTTCAGAAATGATTAATAGCAAGGCTCAGAGGACCAATGGCCTTTGTCCTTTAACAGGAACAGAATTGAACCTGAGGCAAAGTAAAGGTTTAAATATAATGATGGTCTTGGCCTGTCAATTGTTAAAGATTGAGCCAACCCATTCCATCAGAAAGTCATGAAATTCCTTCTGCTTGATGAGGTACTTAATAATATTCTTGTTCAATTTTCATGAATGCTATTCTGGTGCATGTTCTGTAAATTATAGTTATAACCTGGATAGATAGCCAAGGTCCCCACAAATGAAGCACTTTTATATTTTTTTCATACAATTTGAAAATATTTTCAAATTAGAAGGAAACAGTCCCAGTAAAATAAAGAGAACATCACACAAAAATGGCAACTTCTTTGGAAATTATTGAATCCTAGCAATTCATCATTTTAGTTGGTTAAAACATTCTACTATAAACTATTTCTAAAGCATTTTTATTTTTGGGGGTAAATTACATTTTAAAATTTATAGACAATGAAATTCACATGTTTTGGTATACAGTTCTCTGATTATGTACATGCAGAGCTGTGGATCACAGATCCATCACCCCAAAGAAGTCTTTCATGCTGACAATTTGTAACCACAACTTTGCCCTTTGTCCCAACCCAACAGATGTTTTCCAATTTATATATATAAATTCCCTCTTTTTAAAAAACATATATAAAACACACACACACATATAATTTTCCCTCTTCTCGGTTCTTGGTAACCTCTAATCCCTGTCTCTAGGAAATTGCCTATTCTAGATAGTTATATAAATGGAATTATACAGTATTTTCCTTTCCAGTAATTTCCTTTTGGCTTATTTCACTTAGTATCATGTTTTCAAGGTTCATCCATGTTGCAGTATGTGTCAGAACATCATTCTTCATTATGGCCACATAATACACCATTGCATGTATATACCACAATTTTTTATTCATTATGTTAATGTACCCTTTGGTGATTTGTTATCTATTCTGTCAATGTACCCTTTGGAATTTCCACCTTTTGGCTATTTTGAATAATTGAACTTGGTGTATAAATATCTGCATGAGTGCCTGCTTTCAGTTCTTTGGGATTTATACCTAAGAGTGGAATTGCTAGATTATGAGGTACTTCTCTGTTTATCTTTCTGAGGAATCGGCTGCTTCTACAGTAGCTTCACTGTACTACAATCTTACTAGCCATGTACGAAGATTCCATTTTCTTTACATTCTCAGCAGTGCTTTTTCCCCTTCCCTTCCCCCCCCCCTTTTTTGTCCTTGTTTGAATTATAACTATGGTAGGTGTGAAGTGATACTTCCTCATGGTTGTGATTTGCCTTTCCCTAATGACTAATGATATTGAGCATCTTTTCATGTGCTTATTGACCATTTGTATATCTTTGGGAAAATGACTACTCAAGGCCTTTGCCCATTTTTTAATTCAGTTGTTTGTTTTTTGTTATTCTTGGGACTTAGGGTTTCCTTACATGTATGAATATTAAATCCTTTTCAGATACATGATTGCAAAACTTTCTCCTCCTTTTTGGGTAAGTCTTCTTAACTTTTTGGATAATGTTCTTTGATGCACAAAAATTTTAAATTATGATGAAGTCCAAATTACTGATTTCTTTTGTCTTTTGTTACTCAGCTTTTAGTGTCATGTTAAGAATCCATTGCCAAATATAATGTCATGAGGTTTTATCCCTATGTTTTCTTCTAAGAGTTTAATAGATTTAGTTTTTATATTTATATCATTAAGTTTTAGTTAATATTTTTACAGTATATGTTGTGAAGTAAGGGTCCAAATTCATTCTTTTGTATATGAAAATACAGTTGTCTCAAAGTCATCTATTGAAGATTATTCTTTCCCCTTTGAATGGAATTGGCAATTTTATGAAAGATCAGTTAACTATAAAGTCACAGGTATTTTTAGACTCTCTTTTCTATTCCATTTGTTTATATATCTATCCTTATGCCAGTGTCACACTAAGTTCTGATTAGTATAGCTTTATAGTAGGTTTTGATCTTGCGAAGCTGATCCCTTCAAGATAATTCTTCTCTTTCAATATTGTTTTAGTTATTCAGGTCTCTTGCAATTCCCTGCGAATTAGAGGATTGGCTTGTAATAAATGTTAAGTGCATGAAGCACTCACCATTAGGATATTGAGAGTGTCGCATTGGATAAAATACATGCTGTCACAAGAAAAATCACTTCAAATACAATATTAAAGACAGATTAAATATGAAGCCAAAAAACAAGTTTCAGTAAATTTTAGAAGATTGAACTCTTACCAAGTATTTTCTCTGACTGCAGTGAAGTTAGAATTCAGTAACAGAAGGAAGACTGGAAAACCAAAAAACATGTGACAATCAAACGCACATCATTTTTTAGAACCATTATTCCATATTTTGTTATTAAAGTATAGATGACACACAATATTATACTAGTTTCAGGTGTAGAACATAGTGATTCAACAAGTCGATACTTCATGCTATGCTCACCACAAGCGTAGCTTCCATCTGTCAGCATCTGCTATCACAATACCATGGACTAAATTTTCTGTGTTGTCTTATTCATTGCATAACTGGAAGCCTATACCTCCCACTCCTCTTCACCCATTTTTGCCCATCCAGCCTCCCGCTCCCCTCCGGCAGTCATCAAACAGCATACTCTCAAGAAACGAGCAAATTAAAAATCACAAAGGAAATTAGGAAATACCTAGGGATGAATAAAAATGAAAATACAACTACCCAAATTTATGGGATGTGGCAAAGGCAATGCTCAGAGGGAGTTTTTTAACTGTGCATGCCTAGATAGAGTTTCTCTCAGGGTTTTTGTGTTTTGTCTTAGTTTTTATTTTGATACAATTGTACATGCACATGCAGGATAAGAAATAACACAGTAAGACAGATATTTGATCTAGTTTTCCCCAGTAGTAACATCTTTTATAACTAGAGTAACAATATCACAATTAGGAAATGGATGTAGTCTACAGATTTACTCAGATATCACCAGTTTTACAAGTACTGATTTCTGTGTGTGTGTACATGTGAGTGTGTGCTTAGTTCTAGGAAATTTTATCGTGTGTGTAGATTTGTGTGACTACCATAATACTTAAGAATCAGAACAATTATATGACAAGGATTGGCCGTCTACCCCTTTCATAGTCACAGCCATCATAGTCAGTCCCCCTATCCACTTGCTGTCTAACCTTGATCAACTGCTAATTTGCTCTCCATTTCTATAATTTGTCATTTAAGATATGTTACATGAGTGAAATTATGCACGAGGTGACTTTTTGAGATTGTCTTTTTCACCCTGCATAATTCCCTTGAGTTCCATCCAGGTTGTTGCATTTTTTTTTCTTTTTATTACAGAGTAGTGTTGTTGGTAAGGATATGTCACGGTTTAACTGTTCATCTTTTGAAAGGTATTATGTTTCCAGATCAGGGCTATTATGAACAAAGCTGTTATAAATATCCCTGTGCAAGGTTTTATGTGAACATAAGTTTTCATTTCTCTGGGATTACTCAAGTGTGCAAATGCTGAGTTGTATGGTAAGCACAAGTTCAGCTTTATAAGGAAATGTCATACTGCTTTCCAGAGTGGTTGGACCACTTTACCTTATGTCCTATCTGCACTTTCTCTTAATGTTTTAAGCGTGTCTCCTGCTGTAACCAGTTAACACTGGCTGAGTTCAGAGCAGGTGTAGGAAAGAAACGAACAACGCCCCCCCTCCCCAACACACACACTAAAGACACACTAAAGACAAACTAAAACAACAACAAAACCTACCAGATTGTCCTCCTGCTTTCTTCAGCTGAGGAGTTTACTTTTCCCAGTCTTACTACTTTGAAAATAGAGTTTCTCTAGGAGATTTTCCTATCAATGTGCAGTCAATCCTCTCTGCAGTTATGGGGCTCAGCTTGCTCTCAGATCAAACACAGGAGATAAAGGAGGGGGTAAAAAACATTAACTCACCACCATGCTGGAATTTCTTAAAGTTTTGACATCCTTCCTCAATCTGTTATTGTTTATTTTTAGAGACTTACGTTCTGTGTTCTGTCCAGAGTTTCAGTTATGTCATGGGGAGCTGAAGGCTCTAGTGAGCTTACTTCATCTTGGCTATCACCAGAATCATTTCACACAACTTTAGGAATTGTCAGACTGTTGGTACATTTTCAAATACATTGGCGCTCCAGCATTTTTTCAGATGTCTTAGATCTTTTTCTTCTTGGCCAGCTGGGAAAGATACTTCTGCGTTGTTCTAAAGTGAACAGTGGCTGAGTGATGAATGTCACCCAGCTGATGATCTAATAGATGAGAATGCAACTTCTGATGGCAAAGTGGATGAATAATATGACTCTTATGGCATGTCCTGAAACCAGGGCGTATTTGGAATTTTTTGAAGATGACTTGCGTTGCAGTACTTAGGAGCTTTATATTCTTCAATGGGAGATGATTAAGTAAACGGCTTGCAGAGTAAATTCTTCTTTTTTAAAAGAATGGTAAATCCAGTTTCTATTTTTGTTTCTCCTGGTGTTCTGTCATTTAGCTTATCTTTGGGTGGAGAAAATCACTGCAGTTTCAAAAGCGTGAGTTTAATCTATGATATATTAGGGTGTTCAAATCCCTTCTGAGATTCTAGTCTTCTCCTAGGAGTGATAATTAACCTCTGAGAGTATCACTTATGCAGTTTTACCTGGTGGCTTGTTTTAAGAATTTATTTATCTCATTTACCTTTCTGACTATAATCACTTCAGGCTGGAGGCAGGAATGGTAAGGGTGTAGAAAAATAGGAACCCTCACCAAGATCAGATTTCAGCCATCAGAGACACTAAGCATCAGGGACCCCTGGGTGACTCAGTCAGTTAAGTGTCTGCCTCTGGCTGGGGTCATGATCTCAACGTCCTGGGATCAAGTCCTGCATCAGGCTCTGTTCAGCGGGGAACCTGCTTCTCTCTCTGCCTGCTTGCTCGAGCCCTCTCTCTGACAAATAAACAAAAATATAAAAAAAAAAAAAAAGCAAACCCTAAGTATTGCATTCTAGTGTTCAATATTTGAATTGTATGGTGCCATTTTAAATAATAGTTCTAGGATACCTTTTCTTTCTTAGTGTACCTGAAAGTGCGTGGGACTTCTACTCTAAAGGATTAAATTTGCTCTTAGTTCAACTTTTTTGTTAATTACGATACTTTGGAATGATTTATTATTATGAGCCTTAGATTCCTCATATGAAGACGGTTGTTAATAATATCTGGCACAAAGAACTTTGTTCTGAGTTCTGAATTTTATACATATGCGTTGATAATCTAAATAGAGATAAACTGAGGCAAGCTCAGATTTCGGAAACTGAGTTTATTTGGGAATAGCAGAGGAATTGCAGTTTAGGAATTGCATGCTGTAGCAAGCTGCAGGTCAGTCCACTGAGAATTTGCAGTGACCTTGTTTATGGGCAAGGATAGCAAAGAGGCAGAAGTCCAGCGAGAGTCCCAGCAGTAAGCTCATTGATTTGAGGATGGGGAGAGATTCCTGGGAGATATTCCTTGGTACAAAAGTGAGTCTCAGTTTTCTCTAAATCAGGTGTTTATAATAAATCAGTCTCTCAGTTCTTAAGTTCTTTTCTTTTATATGCATGTGGGAGATTCCGCATTTCATATTCTGTTCCATTTTAGATTGAAATTTCTTCACAGTATATATATATGATATATCATATACATGATTTTTTATATATATCTATCTCTAGGATGACTATCTGAATGTAATATTGCTCTAAAAAAAACTTTTATAAGCCAAACTAGCATAAAGCAAAACAAAGAGCATTAATTTATATGGAAAAGTTTTTGAGCATTCCCAAAAATAACATTTCTTAGGATATATCTTCCTAATGGATATACAAAACAATTTGAGATCAAGGACAGAAGATGCTCATAGACACAGTTGAAAGCCACAGTGACTTGATGCTGAGATGCTGAGGGTATTTTCCAGGGAAGGAGCTGGCCCATTCCACTGCTTGGGGTAAATGCTGCCTCTATAAGGACTTGCTGCATGGCTAACACTAAATTCTACTTTTGCTTTTTGCCTTTTTTGGTAAAGGTGAAATCCTCTTAGGATTCCTTTTGGTTAGTGAAAATAGATAGTAACATAATCTTTCTTAAAAACTTAGTAGCATAATCTGAACCTTTGAAAAACTAGTTAAATTAAACACATATGTAACTCCTCTATAAGATTTTAAATGCAATAAAGAAAAGAGTATTGTTTTTCTGTAAATAATTTATGCCTGAAAAGCAATGATTTCTTCCTTGGTGTAGGGGAAGGAGGCCTTTAAAAATATTAGCCAATTTTTAGGAGTAGTTATTGGAATATTCACAATATAATATGCTATATTTCTACTAGTAATATCTGTAAGTAGATTGCAGAAACCAAGGATTTCTTCTGTTCCAGTTTATAATTACATTTTGCGGGCTCTCTTTGAGGTTCTGACTCTTTGTACTCACCATTTTAGAATCTACATATAAATTGCTGTGTACTGTCAATTTTACTATAGTCAAATACATTTCAAAGCCAAACATCATGATGTTTAAAAAGGGACAGAGAACAATTATATTTGACAAACAATTTTTACATGACCTGAAAATGTCTTAGGATTAAAAATGATCCTTTTATACTCTGATTTGCTTAGAAGTGTTTGTTTAGTTGAAACTTGTGGAATCATTTCACTTTACTTCAGGCCTGACTGAAAAAGTTGGAAAAGTCTCAGTAAAGATTTCGAATTTTGCCTCTTTGCCCACTGGGGTGAGTATTCCCAGCAGAAGAATCACCAAGTTTGTATTGAACTTATTGATAGTTACAACTAACACTGTAATCATTTATGCAATTTTTGTGAATACCCAGGAGATGGTGGTACTTTTTCAGTTTCAGAAGGAAAACACTTGACATAACTATAAGGAAACATCTAATGTTGAAAATGAAAAGTAGTTATCTTTTTGTTATGGTTAGCATCAAACAGAAGTATTCATGTTTTTCCTCACAGTTTAAAACTAGGCATGCAGAAATTTATGTGTCATTCAGAGAGAGAATAAAATAAATAATTCCAACTGAAAGGGAGCTGCCCTAAAATCTGGGAAATTTTCCTAAGCATGAATTTCAATTAATAGTATTTTAAAAAAATCTAATTTCAATTCTTTGTACACATTTATTTTTTTATAATTTTTAAAGGTTTATTTATTTATTAGAGAGAAGGTGTGAGTGGAGGGAGGGGCAGAGAGGAGGGAGAGACAGAATCTCAAGCTGCCTCCCTGCTGAGTGTGGAGCCTGATGCAGGGCTCCATCTCATTGCCCTGACATCATGACCTGAGCCAAAACCAAGAGTCAGATGCTCAACCAATTAAGCCACCCAGGCACCACCACATTTATTTTTCAATGAAGGTTTATAAACTGATGAGAGGGTTAAAGAATAGAAAATTTAGGTCAAGAAAGTCTGAATTGTGCAATATTTCTTATTTTCTCACCGGTTGCCCTATTTGGAAGTTCCTTTGATAACCCACCAACCTGCAACTCCCTGCCCACTTTTCCAAAGAGAGTATTTTAGAATTTACATTTAAAAAAGTTTTTAAGAATGATTTAGAAGATTAAAGTTATTTGGACAGATTGGTTCTCAAAATAAAGCACATAAAAGAAGCCATTTTTCTGAAAAGAATTGGAACAGTTTTGATGTTCTCTTCCTAAGAATAAATAACATGTGGAGACAGGGCAGTACCTTCAAAGCCTCTGTTTCTTTAATAGAGGTCCCATAACATAACCACCTCTATTCTTTCAAGTGAAAGGTTTTGCTAGGTTTGAATTAATTCATAAGCACTCTTGGAGATTAGTAAAAAGGCCACCTCTCACCCCTGGAAGGGAAACAGAAAAAATATTTTTTTTTCCCAAGCTTAGAAAAGATGAAGGATTGGCTGTTAAATCCCTAAGTAGAGTTCAGTGTTTGATTTTATAAACCCAGTAGATGAGGGTCAGGTTATTGTTGTAACACTTCACATATACACGCACATGCACGTACACACGTGCTTGTGTGTGTTAAGTAATCTTTAGTTTTTCCCTGTCCTATGAGAAGTCTTTAAACAGGAGATGCCTTTGTCTAGTGTTATTTATTTATCTTTTGGCTGAAGATAACAGATATAAGTTAGCAACTTGTTAGTGGTAATGTAATGTGATGTATATAGGTAATGCAGCCTATAGTTAAGAGTATGGGCATGAAGTCATTCTCCCTTAGTTCAGATTCTGGTTCTGAAATTAACTGTGTGACTTTGAACATCTTACTTGAACTCTTTGTGCCTGAATTTTCTCTTTCACAAAAGAAGACATAGTAATTACACATAACCTGTAAGGTTTTTTAGGAGATATAAATGACACAATATTTAAAATACTGGTATATGTTTAGCTTTTAATAGATTTAGATATTTTTGTTATTATCACTATTTTAATAATCATGAAACCATCATTACCAGGATAATCATCTTTATTATATCCTGATACTCTGTTTTATTGGATTATATCAGCCTTTTATCTGAGGGGATTACTTTTGTTCCTGTATTTAGTAGAGGGAAGTGTATGTATTTGTATGTTGTATTTTTGTATTTAATAGTTCTTTAGATTTTTCAAAAGGCTGAACATACGAGTAAAATGTATTAATATGTAATGTTCCTCTTGAACAGTACATATACATTTAAATAGAATAATTATTAAAATTTTACTCCAAAGTTACTCAAAATGCTTTATATTTTTAAATACTTTAAAAACTAATACTTTTTGAGAATCTAAATTTTAAAGTTCTATAAGAATTTCTTAGATGCTTGTAAGGTTTTTTTGAACCTTGTTAGCCTAGTTTATTACTGAAAGTTTACTATACGTTGACGTTAAAACGGAAATTTGTACTTTGGCCAGACACAGTCAAGTGAGGAATTGAAAAGAAACAAAATGAAGGAACAGAAATCCAATTGTGTAGCCTCATTTTAGATTCATTCCATCACCATATATAAAATTTTTATAATGCAATACCATAAATGATCTCACATATATGAGTTATAAGAAAGCCAGATCAAAAAATACATACTTTATGAACTACTTAAAAGTAGTTGAAAAGTAGACAAAATTAATGTATGGTGATAAGGATTAGAATGATTGCTACTCTGGGGGATTTAATCTGGAGTTTAGGTGCTCGAAATTACCTCTTACATGTGTATGTATGTGTGTAAAATGTCATTCACTGAATGGTACGCTAAAGATTAGAGCATGTAATACATTCCTCAGGAAAGGGAGAGGGAGAAGGAGAGAGAGAAAGAGAGAGCGAGCGAGAGAGAAGAGAGGGTGTGTGTGTGTGGTGGGGAAGAATAGATGTCTAATTTTGCTCTAAGATTTCTTTTTGCTTTGCTTGTCTTTTTGTATTCCAACCTCCCTTACTGTTTCCAAAGACATTTGGTGTTTCTTTAATTTTAAATTTTTGAACTTGACAAAGTGTTTGCAGTATTCTTCTTCCATATCTGATTAATCTTGTTATATTCTTAATTCTTTTGAAAAGGTGTGGAATTTGATTTGTATATTTCATTCTTTGCCAAAGATTAAACCATATTTACCATAAGTAGGGTAAAATCTGCCGGAAACAAAACAGTATGATGCTGTTAACACGTCATTGCTGGCATTCCTTTTTTATCTTACCCTCTCAAAATGTCATTATAAAGTGAGATTTATTTTCAGGTATGTGCACTTTCTGGATGTGAGTGATGTTTCATTACTTGACATAAATACAGACACTGTGGTCTGTAATCCTCAACATCCCTTCTTAGTCACTTAAGCTGCGGTGAAGCCATCTTGCTTGCCTTTATATTTTCCTCACGAGAGTGGAATTCAGATTTTTAGATAATAAATTTATCAGTTGCCTTTTTTTTTTTTCAGTTGCAGCCTTTAAAAACCCATGTTTCTCTGCATTCTTTGTGTTCTCTGGCTCAGCAGTTTATCCTTCACTTTTAATTTAATTTAATTTAATTTATTTATTTGACAGAGATCACAAGGAGGCAGAGAGGCAGGCAGAGAGAGAGGAGGAGGCAGAGAGCCCGATCCGGGGCTCGATCCCAGGACCCCGGGATCATGACCTGAGCCGAAAGCAGAGGCTTTAAACCACTGAGCCACCCAGGCGCCCCTATCTTTCACATTTTTACTTTCACTATTTATACATTATCAGAGGATGGGTATGATTCAGGTTCAGGTTACATAGAACCAAAGAGAAATGTTTTGAACCCAAATTGGAAAGCATAGCTAAATATTTGGATTTAGCCTGGAGTCTCAAATAAATACATAAGGTAACATTGTTAAGAACAAAAGAGGCTCTTAAGGCCCCTGGAGAATACTTTTACCTCTATGGTCCCAATGATTACGTTTAAACAGAATGTAAATCTTTGAGTTTTATATGATTCCCTGTATTTCCTTAGAACATTGCTATTTATTCTGTAAGAGAGGGATCTTGTAGAGTACCATGGGATTTCTTAATCTATCCCTGGTCATCACTATTTGACACCATCATGATCTTTTGATAAATTCTTTGATTCTAGGTCTTTATTACAGCTTGTTCAGGTGAGTTCATAGAATCATCTGAAGTAAAAATACTAAGGTCAGAAAGATTATTTTCTTTTGTTAAGCAGCAAACGCTATTGTTTCACTCAGATGCTCAGATGCCCTTGAGTCCACCTTTAACCCCAGGGAGTCTGAAATCCCGGGAAGGGGAAAGGGGACTCTTCTAGTAGGCCCTTAGCCAATGACTGATTTTGGTAGAGAAGGACTGCCCACCTCCCTTGCCTCAGGCTGGGGCAATTTTGAAATGCAGTACTCCGGAGTTCCTCAGTTGCAGGCCACAAGTACTCTTCTGGGACATCGTCTACAAATGTTCCCCTCATTAGTGTCTTGCCTTTCTCTGTCTTGTATCCTCTCTCCCCCCACCTTCCTTAGTGATCTCTCCTGTGATTCTTTCCTTAAAGTTTCTAAAGAGAATTTATTCCTTTTTAGCAAAAGTTTGCAATATTTGTAAGACCGTATAAGTATCAACACTAGAGATAATTATTTACACTGATTCCTTTCTACCATGGCTGCTATTTTACATACTGAAGAATAAGACTACTGACTTCCTTCTGACTATAATCAGTGAACTTACATTCTTCAGGGGAAAAAAAGTCAGCCTGAATATACCTCTTAATTTGCTTATTTTCGATAGCGTACTCTTCCCACTTTGAAAAGCAGGAAGTCTTAGTTCTGAAATTTTAGAACTAATACATGAAATGTTAATTTTTATGCCTTTTTTGATATGACGGCTTTTTCATGTGAAAATAGTTGACTGCTATTGAAAATGACACAATAGCAGTTGTTGTTTATAATGTTCCTTAGTTAAGACAAGCGCTGAGAGCTGGAGTTTCTCCACACAAAGCAGCCAGCTGGGGGCAGAGAAGCTTGCCACAGTGTTGGAGGGCAGAGCTGGTTCACGGGCGCAGTCCACTGTCGCTGAGGAATCTTCCAGAGGATGACTGCCACTGGGCCACCTATATACCCAGTCTTCGGGGAGATGCAACATAAGAGTGTAACCAAGAACGAATGTGAGTTCACTCCTTGGTGAGGTAGAGGGAGAGACTACACCAGGTGGAGTTGTCACACAAAATGATCTTTATTAGAAGCAAATAAGGAAATCACGGGGATAGATTTCCAAAGCTGTGACACGGGGATAGATTTCCAAAGCTGTGACTTTGCAGACAATACAGCTGGGGAGGTTTTAAGCTAATACATTTTCGTGGAAGGGCTCGACAAAGGGTGAATTCAGTATAGAATTGGGGCAGAAGTCATCCTTAATAGTCAAAGTCCACGTCCTCCTTGATTGAAGTCACGAAGACCAGCAAGCATAGGATCCTCAGTTTTATGGCTCCAGTTTGGTGTCTGAGGGTTCACCGGGATTTGAATCCTGCAAAAAGCAACTGCAGAGTGTGTCTGTTAGATCCATCGTTGCTTTTGAAAAATCACTGGGAGTTTTACCCCTGATATACTGTGTCTGACAGGGTTAGGCTATCTCTGGCCTGCTAGGTTTTTGCATTCTGTTTATTTCTGGAGATTCCTTAATAGGTTTTTGCATTCCATTGTAATTCTAGCACCTCTCAGGAAGTTCTCCAAGTGGTCTGCCAGGGCCAGGGGGACATAGGTCACAAAAATATCTGGGGGCCTAAAATGACTTATTGTGAGTCATGAAATCTAGGTCTCCTCTTTCTTATCCTCTTCCTTTTCCTGGGGACCCCTACCAAGAGTCTCCTCAATCTGGAAGAGACACGGGCTGCAGCTTTTCTTTTGGTCTTGCAGTGTCCCTGCAGCACCCTCTGTTGACAAAGCCTGCCATTGTGCCAGCTGACCCTGGGAAATGTTTTGAGTCCAGCTTCAACACCACAGAGGCGAGAGGAGTAGGTTTGAACTGACTGGATAAATTGATGACCCCACACACAATTCTTAAAGCAAATATTCAGTTTTGTTTCGGTGATGAGCTCTGTTTCAAAAAGCATAGAGCTGCTCTCTAAATTTTGTTTTCAATTTAAAAGTGAAGTTACTAGGTTATAGAGAAATAGCAGTGAGTTATTTTTTAAATAAGGGTCTTTTTTTTTTTTTTAAAGATTTTATTTATTTATTTGACAGAGAGAAATCACAAGTAGACGGAGAGGCAGGCAGAGAGAGAGAGGGAAGCAGGCTCCCCGCTGAGCAGAGAGCCCGATGCGGGACTCGATCCCAAGACCCTGAGATCATGACCTGAGCCGAAGGCAGCGGCTTAACCCACTGAGCCACCCAGGTGCCCCTAAATAAGGGTCTTTTAACCTATTACGAGGGTTAATGCTTGATAATTTGAACACTCCTTTCTTTATATTGTTTACTGTTTATTTTTATTTTTACAGAACAGTCTCCTTCAATTTTTTATGACTAAGAGGAGATGTAAAGTAAGTGTATATATTAAACTCAGGTCTTAGCTTGGCTTTCAGAGTTGGTTCAATTCATTCCCCCAGTCAAAAAAGAAATGGTAATCTGGGGAGCACATACCAGTCATGCTCTTTGCTTCTTTTTCACAGAAGGGATATTTTAAAATCTTTCTTTTTATCCTTGATAGAGTCATAAAGCTAAATGTGGTATTGTATACTGCAGGGTATCAGCTTCTGATTTTACATGTGGAATGCTTCAGAACTCAATGACTTAGCAGAAGTCGCAGAGCTTGCTTGTGACCGAATCCACACATGCCATAATATAGGCACACAGGTACTTAGGATTGCAACTCTTTCTGTGAAGTTAGATTGTGCAGGTACCAGTGTGGTTTAGTTATTGATGTACAATAAGTCACCTCAATATTTAGCGACTTGAAACAATAAGCATTTAGTTAGATCATGATTTTACAGTTTGTCAGTTTAGGTGAGGCATAGGTAGGTGGTTCTTCTGGTTTTGACTGGGCTCTGTCACCCGTGTCCTTCTCTGGTTGGGTAGGCAGCTTTGCTGATCTCATCCGGGCTTATCGGTGGGCATCAGCTTTGACAAGTAGGTCGACTTGGGATCATTATTCTGCCTACCACAGATGGCTAGCCGTCCAAGATCTCCTGTGAAATATTAGCATTTCCCCGCTCTCTATCTCTTGCCATCAGGGTGTATTGCTTGTCTAGGCTAGTTTTGTGGAGGAAAAAACCAACAACTTTGAAAAATGGGAACGATACAGACCGAATACACTGGAGTAGGAATTTATAGCAGATGTTGTAGGTATACCCTACACCCCCTTGACTTACTCCGGATATCATCTACAGACGTAACAAAGGAAAATTGAAGCCCATTTTGCAAGTAAGGGTGGTGTCAGGAACAGAAGGATTACTTTAAAATACTTTGTTTCAGGGGTGTGTCTCCTGAACAAGAACAGGATCCAGGGAAAGGATTTATAGCAGTGATTTTGCACGAAGATGGTACAGGCAAATAGAGGAGGTAAAGTCTAAAGAAATCTTAAAGGAGTATGTGGGGGGTAGGCATGAGGAGGCTTTTAGAGTTCATGGGAGTGAGTGATGGAGAAGAAGCTGCTCCAAGAGTGGCAGTCTGAGTTTGTGGGCATAGAAGGAACTGTTCTCCAGGTAAATGGAGATGTAGAATATAGGTATGATTAATAGAACAAAAAGGTAACTATATTACCTCCATTCATATGAATGTATGAATCCTGATTGGTTCTCTGATTCACCATATGTCATGTTTAATTTGTTTTCTTATAGGACTTTCAAGGTTTATCTGCAGTTGTAGCGTGGCTGGAGATATACAGTTTTCTTCATACAACCTTTCTGGCATAGATTTTCTTTCACATTTACCTGTGGCTTAACCATTGGTTTTGGTGACACTCAAGTGAGTGACCATTTCTTCCTGCCAGTTTACGAACTAGAATGAATGGTTTGTAAGAAGCCTAAAATCTTTTTTTTTTTTTTTAAATATACTAATAGCTGTATTTCACCTTCTTTACCTGTGGGATGCCTTTAATTTTTCACACTGGTGTAGGAATGGCACATAATTGCCAAGAGAAAGCCAAGCTTATTTGATACTGTTGTTTGAGAGCAAATAAAACCCAAGTATTGGAAAAAGAAAAACTGGGAATTTGATTAAGAAGTGGAGGGCTTTAAGTGACACTCGAGTGCCTTGGGCTGGAGTTTCAAAAAGTTGGCAAGGGAATTGAATCCCCCAAGTGCTCAGGCTTATGACGGCAGGAATAAAGCTATTTTTGTCCTCTAGGCAACAGCCTTACTCTGCCAAATTTCCCAAGACTCATACAATGAGAGCATCCATCCCAAAATGATTAATGCAAATTTAGTAATTGTGCACATGGATCATTTCTCTGTCACCCATTTTATCCATAAAATGCGCCTTTCTCTCTATGCACGCATTGCTCATGTTTTGTGCCATTCACCTGTTGCTGGGGGCATGGAACAAATTACTTCTTTGTGTGAGGCTGCGGGAAGAAGAAATTATCACATTTGTGGCTGGCACCCACTATTAAGCCAAGCATGTAATTATTTGAATCAGAATGATCATACGCACAGAGTCAGATTTATCTTGGCTATCACAAGGAGAGCATATGAGGTGTGATCCACAGCTGGACAATTTTCTGAAGGGGAGACAGTGGAGAGGGTATGGGTCTCTGTTAAAGAAGATACATTTTTGGCAGCAAAGGCAAATTTCAGTAGAAGCCAATGAGACCTCAGGGGTTCTGGCTTTTGTAAAATTTTAAGTGCAGTGCGTACAAGTGGAAGGGTTTGAGCTGAGAGCCCTGGGGAAGTTAATCAGCAAAAGACGTATCGTGTTGCCAGTCTCACAGTGTGGACTCCCCCAAGCACTTCACACCAGACCCTCAAACTTAATCAACCAACATAGCTCAGAGGAGTAAACTAGAAAGCCCCTCAGGCTTGTGATAGCCCTTTCAAGTTTCCAGGAAGCATTGATGCCTGCCTAATAGGGCCTTTCTGGAAACTACTAGCTCCTGTTCTGAGGGCACCAATCAACCTGCAGCTGTGTTGAGTTAGGGCTTTAAATTGACAGGGGAAGGTGGAGAAGCCATGGTGAAGTAGGGGTCTCCTCCACAGAAGCCATTTGCTGGTTAAACATCCCACTGCTTGCTGACACTCCCAGTTACTAATTTGAGCAGCTGTATGCTTACTCTACATTCTGCTGCTGTGGGATAACAAAGTGTCCACTCTATTTTTCTCCTATACCACAGGCTGTCAAGCAGATTTCCTGAAATAAACGAAATCTTTTCTGTGCTAACAAATGGTAGTGGATTAAAAATGGATGAATTTCCCATATGAAGATTGGAAGGACCCTGTACAAATAGTACATGGCTACTTACGAGTGCCACCATGTTAGGCAGAGAGAACTCAGTGACCTCATGCATCCCTTTCTCAAATGCCTGGCAGTTTCAGTTTTTGAAGAGTAGCTGCTTTGAAACCCCACTTTTGAGAGTGCTTGACTGTCTTTTTCTTCTTTTTACTTCAGGATGAATTGGGAAAATAATAATAACAAATCCGATAAAATACACCATACAAAAATAGAAGGTTTTAGTCAGTAGGATTGTAGGGAAACTTTGCCGAGGGCATTGAAATGGACAAAACACAAAGATTACTGAGTGTCCTGGGTAGTACACCTTTCCTGGTTGTATGATTTTTGTCTGGTGCCCCCCCATTCCTCCTCTTTGTTAATAATGTAAATAGCTCTTGTCTATAGAAATGAAAATGAGTTTGGTCCAGTAAAATGCAACTGATTCTTACCCTGTGCCTATTTACTAGATTTAGATCTATTTGCAAATTTACTTCATCATTCTTGATTGCCTATGTATGTGTGAGTTGTTTGAATTCTTCCTTGAACTACTAGCAACATCCTATGGTATTCTTATTAATGACTTAATAAAATATTTGGCACATTTTTTTTTATATTTCTCTGTGAGTTATGATGTTAATTTTAAAAAATATATTCCTCATTAGCATCAATTCAGAGCATTTTTAAAAAAATTAATACTGAGGAAAAGTATGTTTTTAAAAATGTTCTCCAGGGCCGCCTGGGTGGCTCAGTGGATTAAAGCCTCTACCTTCAGCTCAGGTCATGATCCCAGGGTCCTGGGATCTAGCCTTGCATTGGGCTCTCTGCTCGGTGGGGAGCTTGCTTCCCCCTCTCTCTGTCTCTGCCTCCCTCTCTGCCTACTTGTGATCTCTGTCAAATAAATAAATAAAATTTTTAAGAAAAAAAAAATGTTCTCCAAAGGGAATGCCACTCTACCCCATGGGAGAAAATGAACAACAAATAACTCCGGTGGGTGACTTGAAAATGCCAAATGCCCATTAATGGAACAAAGCTATCAAGCTGTCTTTAATAGAAAAATGAGATACTGCAGTGTGTTATGTTTAGCATCAGTCTGATCTTAATGCTTAATCAAATAAACACTCAGTAAATGGAAGCTTGGTTTTCTTTTGTTGTTTGTTTTTGTACAGAATCAAAATAATGTCTTTGCTGAATCTCTTTTAGATTGAGGGTATAGATTTGGACATGGAGGTTAAAACCTTTGGGTAGCCAAGATACAGGATCAGATTGTTTTTCCCTTTTGTCCTTCAGGATGTAAGAAGTAGCTTAGACAAGAAACCTCCATGATTGCTTCTAATCAAATCTATTTGTTTCCATTGATGCAGCTTCACTATTATGAATATTGTAATAGAACAAAAGAAAAACAAATGAATTTAGGAGATCATTGACTTAGTTTTTTAGAATATGTCTGCTTCATTGTAGCTTATACATTTTCCAGGACCTGTTTTTGTCTGAGGGCCAAGGAAAGGCCTGAGATCAGCTAATGCATCCTAGATCATATTTTTGAAGTTTGTATAATACCAGAGTATTTATTTGAGATTTATGTTGAATGCTTCAACTTATGTCCTAAGTACTTGGGAATCTGGCTTCCCCTGAAGGCTTTTCTCCTTTTCTCTTGGCAGACCCTCCCCAACACTGACTTATTAAATATAATATCTCATAATAAGCCAGGATGAAACATGCCAGGACAAAATTAGCTTTTTTTTTTTTCTTTTCTGTCATGTCATGTTCTAATATGAGAAGTTAATGGGATGACTCGAACTTGCATTTTAACACCTGACGGGTAACTATTCAAAACCTCATTTTTTGAGATGTTTGATGAAATTTGGGTGTGAAGGTAATACCTTTTCTCAAGTCACTGGCTATATAAGGAAATATACCAGAATATAATACAACATTACTATTGGCATTGGTCATTCCTTCTGACTTTGTATAGATATGTGGTGAGTGAGGGGATACAAAGAAAAGATCACTGGTTAGAATTGTATCTCTAGAAGAAACAATCAGAGCTAGCCTGTTATCTATGTGATGTTTTCATTTGTCATGTTAAACTTTTCATGCCTTAAGTTCAGGAAAATTCTCTTTAATCAAACTGTAGCATTCAGCACTTTTTTTTTTTTTTAAAGTAGGCACCATGTCCAGCTTAGAGCCAAACATGGGGCTTGAACTCACAGCCCCACAACCCTGAGATCAAGAACTGAGCTGACATCAAGAGTCAGATACTTAACTGACTGAGCCAACCAGGCACCCAGTATTCAAGCATTTTAGGGTTATAACCTAAAGTTAATTTACAACCTCTCTACCTTTAAACCTTTATAAACACTGTACTTCAGTGAAACAGACTACAGACTGCTTCCTCATCCTAGAACAGGTAGAATGCTTTGCTTTGCAAAAACCTTGGCCGCCTTCTATGTTTGTGTAGAGATGTTAACCGACCTCTAGTCCAGTTCTCTTAACCTCTCTGTGGTAAAGGACAAGTTTTTTTGAAAGTTCATATTGGGTCACATTCCAAAATTGCAATATAAAAAAATTACTAGGCATATGATATAACTATAAAAGGCATATCAACTACAAGGCTTAATTTGTTGTTATTATATTCAAAACACATTTTCAAATGGCTGTAAAAATTTCTAAACCCTTTGAATCTCTGTACTTTTGCCTTTACAAATCAGTAATAAACAATTCAATGACTAGAGGCATTGGCATAATTTCTCTCACAAATGCTATCTGCTCCCAATTGTTTTTTCTGTATCTCTCTAAATAAAAGTGATCTAACCTTTTACTGGAAAGTAGCGGTTCAGTGTTGTTATACTTATAATAATTGACTTAATAGTATTAGAGTTCTTGAATAATTACTGTTTCCCTTTGAGGAAAACTTCAGCACTAAATGTTCAAGTAAATATTTGTTGAATTGCAATTTTCTTAAATCTGTTGTTGGAAATAGGTTTTACGATTGATGTTTAATGCCTATTCCCCTCTTTTCTGCAACAATTAATTATAATAGAGGGAAAAAAAGCATACATCAAAGTCATTGTTTTTGAAATACCTTCTGTAAGAATGATTCCCAGCATATCAGACCTAAGAATTTGAGTATCTGTTATGATTGACAGTATTTCCAAGTTTATTGACCTTGTGCGTCGGGCCTGCTTTGCCCACCCATTTTACTTTGAACTTAGGCCAATATGGCTTTTACTTTTTTTCTTTTTTTTTAAAAGATTTTCTCTCTCTGTTTATTTAGAGAGAGTACACACATGCAAGTGGGGGGAGGGGCAGTGAAAGAGAGAGAGAGAGAATCTCAAGTAGTGTCTCGCTGAGCTCAGAACCCAGTGCTCAGGGGCTTGGTCTCAGGACTCTGAGATCAGGACTGAAGTCAAATTAAGAGTCAGATACTTAACTGATTAAGCCACCCAGGTGCCCCTGGCTTTTCCTTTCATTCATTAACTGTGATTTCACATTTCCCTCATCATCTTCCTTCATTTCTTCCTAATCTCATTACCTATATTCAGTAAGTTGTCTGTCACTATGGATTTGCAGTTCTCACATCATCACCTGCCCTTCCATCTGTGTTGGCCATTACCTTGGTTTTGGGGATCATCAAAGCTAAGACTTAGGTTGGTCAATAGTCTTCATCTGTTTTTCATCATTACATTATGTGTACTGGGCTTTGTCTTTCTTTGGAGTATCTTTCTTTGGCAATTTTTTTTTTTTATTACTGATGAGAGTTCCCAAATAAACTCAATACTAATAAAACTAGAAAGCCTAAATGAGTGGTAGAGACTGGGTGAGATCATTCAATCATGAAGGGACTCAACTCCCTATACCAGGCTCACTGGTGTAAAGTTTCTTGTTTTCTTCTTTCCTTTTTCTTTCTTTCTTTCTTTCTTTCTTTTTTTTTTTTTTAGTAAGTGGAAAAAGCTCTCATGATTATGTAAGTTAATGGTAAAGTTGATGATAAAATAAGGGTAGAAATGGTATATAAATGCTCTCAGGAGAAATTTACTTTTTGATGTAAGACTTCTATAAATACTCTATAAGATTTATAGTAGCAATGGTCTATCTAGTTCCAGAGTACTGAGTTTTAGAAACAGTCAGTTCTCTCTTTCTCAATGTTAATGTTGGAAACTCTGAAATCACTGTACAAAGAGGCTTCAGATAGAAAATAATTTCGTTTCTGGAGCAATTGCATGGGAGTAAATGGCACAATACTAATAATTTTGATAGTGATACTAGGTGTGAGAACTATGTATTGCCTGATTATTAAGTTCATTCACAAACCATGTAAGTTTCCTGCAAATTAAAAATCTTACATCTTTGTAGACTGTAATTACTGGAAACTTTTTTTCAATTTACAAATGCTACTTTTGAATCCAGCTGGTCTCATTTGCAGTATGTTTTGTGGAAGTTGTAGAACAGTACTGGGAAGGTGCCAAAGGTTATTTTACTGACAGCTATCAGTAAGATATGTTAGCCTGGGGATGTCATTTTTCTTTCAAGAATAGGGTAAAGCTAATCAGATACCCAAGTCCATTATCTGATGAGAAGTAAACAAGTGACAATATCATAGCTGTCAAAATGAAGTATAGTCTTGTGAGAGGGTTGTCTAAGAAAATGAAGAAAAGTGAATATAAAAAAAAATCTCTGAAATGAAAAGAACTAGCCTTTTTCTTTGGACATAACAATGGGTCATATTTTGGGACATAATTATAGGAGGAACAATCTGAGAGTTGAAATATAGGAGTTAGAAAAATCAACTGCTAAGTTACTATGCCATTCTAAAATGGAAGTTGCAAATACAATTGAAATATTCATATTGGTCAAATAAGTAATAGGGCTGAAACTTTGATTATCTTAATTTACAATATACTTGTTTCCTTGATCTTGAATTTTAAAATTTAAACTATATTTAAAACAGAATATATGCCATCTTTATTAGGGAGTAGGCCAGGCTGCTGTGAAAATATTTTAAAATGCAAGAACTTAGCAAGATAGGAATTTATTTCTCAAGGACCAGTTCCAAAGAATAGATAAAAAGCAGATAGATGGGCTCCATTTTACTTAGTTTAGCTTCCCAATGCACTGTCACCCAGGTGCTTTCCTCATTTGCATGACCAAAACTGGCTGTAGTCCATCCCACAGCCTGTTGGAAAAGAGAAATATCAGGACACAAAATGAGCAATTTTGTTATAAGGAAATACCCAGGCAATTGCACGCCTGTTTTCTGCTCTTTTCATTGCACAAATGTAGCCACACGACCGCACTTTGTTGCAAGAGAGGCTGGGAAATGTAGTCCTAACCAGCTTCCTTTAAACCTTAATAGAACTAGGCAAAAGAGCAGGAAGGTGGGGGGGAGTAACTACTGGTGAATAATAATTAGTGTTTTTGTTTTTGTTTTTTTGGCTGTATATATACGTGATTAAAATTAAATATGATTTTAAATTGGAAGAAATAAATTCTCCATTCCTAGTCCTACTGCTAATTTTTTTTTTAAAAAGATCTGTTTATTTATTATTTTAGAAAGAGAGAGAGAATACGAGAGGGGAAGGACAGTGGGAGAGAGAGAATCCCCAGCAAGTTCCGTGCCCCACTCAGGGCTTGATCCCATGACCCTGAGATCATGATCCGAGCCAAAACCAGGAGTCAGATGCTTAACCCCCTGAGCCACCCAGGTGCCCCAGTTCTACTGCTATTTTTTAGTGTGTACTTTTCAGATACTTTTATACTAAAGGGGTTCAGAACATACCCACCCCGCAATATGCCCTCTGGCATATTGATTATTTTGAGGTGAAGGCACCTGACAAATAGCAGTTATAGGAAGGGCTCTCTAACTTCTTCCTTTCCACCTAAAAGCAGGTTATGAACTTTCCCATGAGAAGGGTGCCTCCTTTGTACCAGGAGGAGAACATTTTTACCACCAGGGATTGAGAGTGACCGCAAAATGAATGTGTTCAAACAAACCTATTGAAATAACCCTTGAATTCCATTAGCTTCCCCCATATATTTCCTTACGACTGTACCATAATTTACTGCCCCTGGCTGAAGCCACTATGTCTTGTCACTTTCTCATGATTTATTTTTTGTTTCCAAGGCATATTAATTTTGGGGGGCCTAATGGTTCTTTTAGGTCTATGTTTTCCTTTTGAAGACTCTCATGTGCACATAAAAATATTAAGTAAGTTGTATATGTTTTCTCCTATTAGTCTGTCTTAGGTCAGTTTAATTTTTAAGCCCAGCTTTATAGAACCTAAGAAGGTAGAATTTTTTTTTCTCTACAATATTCATGGAAAAAGATACAGATTATAGCATTCCCCCAACCCCTTTTAAAGTATAGTTTACGCATAGTTATACATTTTGTTACTTAATGCATCTTTGAAATATTTCCATATTAGCACATGCATATGTTCTTTTTCTTTCATTGCTATACAGTGTCCAGTTGTATGAATGAACTATGACTTTGAACTACTTTTGATATTTTGATATCATCAAGGTATTTTTCTTCTTCTTTCTCTTTCATGACCATTCTACAATGAACTTTACTGAATATAGTGGATCTTTATTGAATATAATATATATTTCATAAAATATACCCATTCTAAGCATACAGTTTGATGAGTTTTAGTAATACATACAGTCATGAAAAGATGATGACAATCTAAGTTTAGAGTACTTGTTTCATCTCTAAAAAGGTCCTTTATGCCTCTTTGCAGTCGGTCTCTGCTTCCACCCAGCTCAGAGCAACTACTTATCTGCTTTCTGCTGCTGGAGATTTGACTTTTCAAGAAGGCTCACGTGAATAGAATCATGTTGCGTAATTATTGTTTTTTTTTTCTTGCTTTTTTCATTTAGTATTATTATGTAAAAAAATTTATTTTTAAATAATTTTAGATTTCCAGAAAAGTTACAAAACAGTATAGAATTTACATAGTTTTCTTTTCTGTTAACAGCTTACACCCCATAGTCCAGTTATCAAAACCATAAAATCACAGGACGCCTGGGTGGCTCAGTTGGTTGAGCAGCTGCCTTCGGCTCGGGTCATGATCCCAGCATCCTGGGATGAGTCCCACATCGGGCTCCTTGCTCAGCGGGGAGCCTGCTTCTCCCTCTGCCTCTGCCTGCCATTCTGTCTGCCTGTGCTCGCTCTCTCCCCCTCTCTCTCTCTGATAAATAAATAAAATCTTTAAAAACAAACAAACAAACAAAAAAACCCCATAAAATCATTAGCACAGCAATGTTTTAATTTCACATGTATTGTAGAAAGAACCAAACCTAAGTCACCACTCTGATGTATTTATGTCAGTAATTATAGTGTATGATCTTACAGAGATTATTTATTAAATTATTTATTAGATTGTTTCATAAATTGTACTAATAGTAGAATAATAAGTAGAACACTAATTTATTGATTCAACTTGCTATTTTTTTCTGCCAATATCATACTTGGTCTTGAAACATAATATACGTAATTTTTGAAGGGGTTGAAGAGGTTCTCAGCTAATAGCAGTACTCATTTTGACTAAAAAGGATGAGTTAATTCCAGAGTCTTCCAGTCTAGCTCAGCAGTATATAACAATCTATTCTCCTGAGAAAAACTTTGCAGTTAGGGAAGAAACAGAATAAACTTCCCAGATGACTCAGATACCTAGATACCGTGTAGGTTTACCTTTGGTTACTGATCTATAGGTTGGCAAATCAGGCTGGCTGGTGTACTAATCAGCATAATCATTTTGAAATTAGTTCATGCTGTTTTGTGTATTATTACTTCCTTTTTATAGTTAGTTGTATTTTATTATATGGATATACCATAATTTTTTAATATAATAGGTAATAACAAAAATTATCTAAAATCTTTTTATCAAGGAATAACAATCACTAACATTTTCAAGTATAACCTTGAGATAGTTTTCTGTGTTTACATACCCACTTATGAATTACCTTTCCCCCTGAACAAAAACATATATACAGCTTTTGTAACTTGCTTATTCACTCAGTAATCTTTCAGGAACATTTTCCTATTTAAATAAGTTTAGGCCTTTCTTATATTTTAAATATTTAACAGGTCCTATATAATTATTATCTATTAATTATTATTTTAAAAAATGTCATGATTAAGATCTTTGTAAATGTAATATTACAATGCTTCCAGAGAATTGCCTTAACATTAATTATTGATTCATTTTTATAGCTGTGTCCGCTAGGCTGTATTTGGTATTGAAAAACAGAAGTCTTATTATTGGCTACTGGGAATCTGAAGCTCATGATAATATTGAAATACTGATCTATCACTATCATTTGCCTATTCTATTAATAGCTATTAATAGCTATTAATGTACATGAAGAAGAAACAAAAGGTGTTCACTCATGTACACAAGTACAAAAGCTCACACCCATATCCACCCACCTGAAAAGCCTTTATCACTAATTGAAATTCAGTTCTTTTATTTTTCCCATTTTAAGAAAATACATTCAGGCTCTTTAAGTCTACTCCTGGTTAAGCATAGCTAATGGAACAGTACATGAGCGAAGCCTGGGACAAGTCCCTTGGGCAAGAAGCTGCAGATATGTGGAACACCAAGAAACTAAGTCACTTCTCAGTCAGGGGCAATTACACTGACACCTAAGAAAAATAGCATTAGAGTCGCTTGACAGTTGGAATCGAGTAAAGGATTATCAAAAATGCTGTATGCCAGGTTCATGCCTAAGGCAGATGACCTGGTTGACAAGCTTGCCCAAGCTAACTATATTAATGCTTCAGATCAGTGTTAAGAGGAACTAGCAGCAGTTCTCCTTAACTAATCAAGTTAAAATTGTTGACAGATTTCGTGTCTGCTTTTCAGTTGCATAACTATTCATCAGTAAGGTGGAGAGAAAAATTCATACAAATTGATTAGAATATGTGCATCTTTTTTCTCTTGGCACTGTAGGAATATGGGAGCTTGCTTGCTTTAATTTTCTGGTTTGTTTCTCTAGTAAGTCAGATTTTCCTACAACAGCTAATCTTTTTTTGTTTAAAAAGAAAAATAAAACTGCATGATGTATCTGTCAGTTCTGAAGTTTGTGCTATGCAAGTTGTAAGCTTCAAATCTGGGTCACATGTATTTTCTGTTAGGAAAGCAAAGGGTTCAGAATTTGGAGAGTCAAGTACTATTAAAATGTGCTCAATATGAATATAAATTCTTAATCAATAGTTAAGCCTTGGGGTTTAAAATTGTGACTATCAATTAAATGCATGTTTGACGTTGATTAGCCACCTTCTTTTTTCTCTGTGGCAAAGTATTTCAATCACATTTGTTCCTGAGAGTAATTGGATTTTTGAATAATCTACAAATTGCCTTACAAGCTGGTTTTCGAACCCCTAAAATCATGCACATGTCTGTACATGATTTTGCTGTATTAGGATTTGTCTTTACTTCCTGATTTCTTAGGGAAATAATAACTCTTGTGGAAAGCAAAGAAATGATATTCTTGTTAATGTTTCACATATTCAAAATAAATGAAGTTAAATCAACCTAAATCACCCTAAAATTTTTAGTTTAGAATAAAGATCTTCTTATTGGGTCAGTTCATATAGAAATAAAATTAGAAGTAGCTTGCATGATATTTTCTATTAGCAAGTGTGTCACATTTCTCTTTGGAAAGGATTTGGATTGGCTTTTATGAAAAACATAAAAACCTGCTTAAGTTTAATACCTGATTCTTACTTTTTCTCTATCTCAATACTGAAGATAAATTTGTGTGTGAATAATGACCTCTTTCTCCAAAGATGAGAAACAACTATATCTACCATCCAGTTGCTTCTACAGACTTTTTAGTCAGGTACTATAAACTCAAAAAACAAGATCTGACTTTGCTGCCCCCATTATACAGGGAGTAGTCTTGCCATTTTCCTTTTATCCACTAGGTGACATAATAGATGCAGCTTTTCAATGTCTGTGAAGGTGCAGGTGCCTGTGTAACATGTTTTTCAATGTTTAATCCTCTTAGTTATGTTTGTTAACTGACAGACTAAGTGTAAGTATGCTGATAGAACAGTGGCCCAAAAGGGTTTGTTCATGACTGCTCACTTAAGTATTTATGCTTTGCATCTTGGAAGTTATATGGAAACCCAATGATTGATCAAGAAAATACTAGTTTTCATTTTGCTCTACGGTTTAACAGCTATTCACATGAGAAAAATAAAACCACAACTGATGTGGACTCAAAGTTTTGAGCTGAAAACCTGTTTTGCCAAATTTGGGTGGAACGTAAAGGGAAGATAGGTAAAGGCCAGCAAATGTTACCACAGATTCTGTTAGTGTTTTCTTGGAAATGGAAGTAAAAGCACTCTTAATCTCTTGCTACCCATAAAGCCCATTCTTAAAGATCAGTGCAGTGTGGTTGTGAAACACTTACTACTTTTTAGTATCACCTCTTATTTTGTTCATAGCGCAATACAGTTATGGTTCAAAGCAATCTTAAATAGTTGTGTTTTGAAATAACTGGAAAATGCTTGAGTCTGCCTTATCCCTGCTAATTAAATGGAAGCCCTCACGTGAGAAACAGCAAAGGAAAGGTAAAGGAACACTCCTCCAACACATTTTCTCCATTTTCTGATAGTCTTTATATTAAACTCTCTTTTAGAATATGGTCAGGTCAAAGTTCTCATGTATTTCATATGCCAGTCAATTTGCTTTTGAGTTTGATTCTGAATGACCACAAAATAGAGCAATATAAACCTCTTTTTTGGAGGGGAGTGTCAGTTTGGCATGCATATCTACTTAATTTTTATGGTTCAGAGCTAAATATCCATGAAACCTCTGTCTATATATAGTGTTTCATCTTCATGCTGTTCAAGGAATGCATTTTTATTTCCACCTGTTTTTGAACCTTGTATAATCTGTGATGTATTACATCAATTACAAGGTAGTAGCACATTTTAATTAGACTTGACACTATGGTTTCTGGTAGTTATTAAATGTTATGATAATTATGGATAAAAAGTTGTTGCACATAAAGCAGAATCCTAAATAATAATAACAGCTAACATATATTAAAGGCTTAACTTGTATTAGGTATAGTACAGATGTCTGAGAATATTCTCTTTAGCCATTCCCTGAGGTGTAATTCAGTGTGACTGTCATACTTTCCTTATTCATTTTCATAATTTTAAATATGATTTCCAGATGTGTGCCTTCAACCTGGAGCTCTCTCCTGAACTCCAAATTTCTGTACTCATCTCCATATTAGATGTCCTAGATGTTTATTTAGCACCTTAAAACTATATACTATATACTATAATAGGGCTCTTCTCTTTTTTCCAAAACCAGTTCTTCCCCTGATTCTCCATCTCCATTATCGGCAACTCCATTCTTTCTGGGGTTCAGGCCAATAATCTCAAGGTTACCCTTGATTCTTCTTTTTTCTCTCATACCCCAAATCCAATAACCAGTAAATCCCACTGACTACCTTCCAAATCCAACAACTCTTTACCATCCTCACTGCTACAGTGGTAGTGGAATGCCAGCAATGTCTCATGCTCATCTCTCATCCAGCTAATTGTGACAGCGTCCTAATTTGTCTCTCTTGCCTCTCCTCTATTAAAATGTGTCACATTATGTTAAATCTGTCCATTCAAAATGCTTCATTGGTTTCTCTTCACAGATTAAAAGTCAAAATCCCTTGAACGGTTTACAGCATTCTAAACCACTTAGTTTACGTTCTCCAACCCATGTCTTTTATCTCTCTCTCCTCTTTCCCTACTATGATTTTTCTTGATTGCTCTGTCTAGTCAGGCTGGCTTAGCTGTAGAGAACACCTGCTTTGCAGTAGTTGAATGAATGATCTATTTTATTTTGCCAGTGAAGAGACTTAAAAATTGTATCAACAATTTTCAAATCTTTGAAATGATTTTCTCATAACTATTATCAATTAAGAGAGCCTGTTTATTTGCCTATGATTCAATTAGAGATTGGAGCATGTTGGAGGTGGGATTTAGCCATTCTATTGTGCTCCTTCTATAATGTTGAAAGCCTAAGGCAAGATTTGTAGTTGAAAAGACTTGAACTTTCCTCTGTCTTGGCTGCCTATCACTCTATAAGGAAGAGATACCTGCAGAGCAGATAGATACTGATGTGCAAGGGATGTTCTCGTATGGAAAATACATTTTAATCTTTACACTGAATATTGTGGATGATGATGAGAGATGTGAGCACGGGATGGCAGCTACAGGAATAGTCAAGTTGATGGAATGGCGAGAAGAGGCCATCTAAGAGAGCAGATGTGGATTACCTAATTCACTTTTCTCCTCTTGCTAGAAGTACTATGAAATAAAATTAACTTTCTTCCTTGATGTGAGGGAGATCTTTAGCTAGCAGTCATACAAAGAAGGACACTGGATTGTCATTTGGTTTTGTGCGTGTGTGTACATGTGCATGTGTGTTTAAGGAAACTGATATTTTTGTATTTATTATATTCTTTACTCATTATAATTAAGTTCCTTATTCTTTTTCTGTATTTCTTTTTTAATGTACACATTTATTTACTTTTCAGTAAGTTTAAATCCTTGATGAGTACAGCATCACATGGATTCTCTGGCCATTGGTTTTAGCAGGAAAATTGCTTCAGTATTTGGCAAGAACCATGCCACTATTTCCATGAGAGTGAGTTACTGTTCCTCAAATTACTCTGGTTTTGTTTGGTTTGCCTCCAGGAGTCACTGTGTTGTTCTTTGCTTTGTATACATAAGCATATCTCTTGCCTAGATAGAATTCAGTTTCATCTCAAGCATAAACACCTTCAATTTTAAGAGCTATGTGCTCCCTCTGGTTCAAGAGACCCTACGTGTAGCCAGTATATGTGGCCTTGGACCACAGTCTTCTAGACATATTTGTCTTGTTCCCAGCAGGTCTTGATAGGCTCCAAGATGGAGGAAAGAGAAACAGCGATTTTCTGTATTTCTTTGAAATATATTTATTTAGTGGTGACATATATCTAAGTGGTAAATTAAAAAAAACTTGGAATTAATTTTGATTTTCCTATGAAATAAATATATAGCTATATAGCTATATATAGCTAAAAAGCTTAAAGGGAAGAAATAAAGCTTTAATCTTTGGGGGGAATTTAAAGTAATTTTATATTTTTAATGTATTTAATACTATAAACTATGAATTATAACTGAAAGCATTTATTTAAAATCATGCCTTGATTAACAGAGTATGTTTTCTGAAAATGTTCAACTTTTTGTTTTCCCTTCTGATGGCTGGCTTAGTTTTACTATATTCAAAGCCCTCTACCATACCCATATTACAGAGTGGGCAGAAAAAAGGATTTACTTAAACAGTGATGAGGAGATATAAGCTAATAATGAAAGGAGTTATGTCTTATTTCTCATTTCTACAATACTCCACCGAACATTGCTCTAGGGTAGATATGTAGATAGAAGAATATCTGTATTCATTGTGATTATTATAACCACTGTATTTAGTGTATATTTATTTGGAATCTGCACACACATATATATACACACATATACATATATCTATTTTGTATATAGAATATGTTTTCATGTTTAATCATATTGGTAACAGGTACCTCAAAAGCAAATAGATAAATAACTAACTGATATATTTTGAGGTCTTACAATTTAATAAAAAACCTGGATATGCAGGAAAAAAATAGTAAATACAGATTTGATAATTAATGCATTTTTTTAAATAATAGAGGAACCAATAACCCAGCTACCTAAATTTCAAAGTTAATTGTTGAAATAAAGTGTTTCAGACATTTAGGTGTACCTCATTCTTCATGGGAGAGAAAAAATTAAATTAAAAAAATAAAGTTTTAAAAATTCAAGTGAATATTGATATGTGTAAGTAATATCTTTGTATAACCTCACTTTTGATGAAAGTGGACATATTTTTAATGATTTACATTATAATTATTTCAAACATATTTCGATTATACCTTGCTAGTAGCCATTAGGAGTTTTTTTTCCTGGCTTCCCTTCAAGTAAAATGTAATTTTTATCAAAGCAATAAATCATTTTTAAGGCAATTAATTCTTTTGCATTTTTGTAGCTGCTAGAGAAATCTTATTTGAGCAGAATGTCAGCCAATTCACAACAATATTCATAATTTTCTTGGGACATGAGTTATAGATATGGGCTTACCTAAAATGAATGTATGGTGTCTCATGATAGCTGGGTAGTATCTCCACTGGAACCTGTGTTTACTAAGTAAGCTGTTATTTGAAATAACATTTCCTCGTTATCTCAGGATAACACTGTAAATTATATGTATTATTCGGAATACTAAACAAATATTTTCAGGAGCTCATCAAGCACCTGACTTGCAGCTCTGAAATTGTCCCAGTGTTACTTGGAGAACAAATCCTGTTTGTGTATATATTATGAAATTAGACTATGCCAAGCCCAGAAGGCAGATACAATCATTCTTTGAACTGTACAATAAATCCTGCTGCTCTGGAAAGTTTGAAAGCCTATTTGCATATGGCAGAGGTAATGAAATGCATCTTAATAGACTTAAACATGCAGCTTTAATAAGTATCAACCAAATATAACCATTTCCTAGGTGTGATCCGATAGGCTCCTAACATTCAGTTTTATTTCTTTAGTTCTCTCTTGTTTATTTTTCCTATTTGTGCAGTAGCAAATATGAAGCATTAGATTTGTCGATGGATTGAGCTTCAAAATTATTATCTTGTGAAAATAAACAGTCGCTTGTTTAGTGAGCAAAATACATGCTTAATAAAAGATATATTATGCTAAGCTTTTTAGAAGGTCTGCTGCTGGTCTGATAAGTGAAAATACCCCTTTTCCCAAGTCTCTGTAATCTCAGAAACAAAAAATGAAATGGAATCTGTGTTCCAAGGGGGTTTGCATGATTACCTGTAATTACAGAAAGTTCCTCTTGCCTTAACAACTCTATCTATGCATCGACATCTGTGCTTGAAAAGTTTTTCTTTTAACAGAAGTTGACATTGGGAAATATATATTTTCTTCTTTGAGTTTTTTCTGAAGAGATTTAGAACTTCAGATAGAACCACTGAGAAAATACTCTTTCTCCACAGCAGACGAAGGGCAATTTGAAAATTAGTATTCTGGGCTCACTCATCCTATTCCAGTTGGAAACCTTTATCCAAACAGGAAGAAATCCTGCCCCCACTTCAGAAATGGAGCTAGCAGAAGGTTTAACTTAGAGCTTTGTATGCCTATTTGTTCTAAATATTGCTTTAAAAGCCTAAACACAATGGCATAGATAAAAATAAGCATCTTTTATAGTAACAAGAACATCATGTTCATCACACCTGGATTCATTCTCATCACAGCTGATGTGTAGAGGAATGATTAGGAATCATATAGACACTGATGAGGAGTGAGAGGAAGTTATTTAAAATTCTGCTGCACCTTGTGCTCAAAATATCTCCATCGGCATATAGTGACTCTTGTAAACAATTTAGGAAACCATGTTTTCTTTATACTGAAAAAGCTTAATTTTATGAATATTTTAGATACATTTAGCCAGACTGAAATTTTTAAAGAACCGCAAGCATAACATTTCCTTCTCTATTTCCTAACATTTCCTTCTCTATTTCCTTTTTCTGGTGTAACAGAAAAACAGTCAATGAAAAACAAAAGATCAAATGTTCCCTAGAAAGTGTAGCTTTTTCTTATGCCAAGACAACAACTTGGTTGATCATCAACAACTTGTTGGTCCATTGTTGTTTTAGAGTGTTGCAGTAATAATTAGGACATTTGTCTTTTTTTTTTTTTTTTAATGGTATAGCTAGATACTTACCATATTTTATACCTACAAAACCAAAACTCAGCGTGAGGAAACCATCCTGAAAATGCCTTTAAACCTATCTTTTACAGAAGGTGTTTCAACATCACCATGTGTGTATTTGATGGTTAAGTATGAAACAAAATATCTAGCAGGTAGGAAGGTGCATCTGGCAGTTGCCTGGTTAACTCATATCTTAGACATAGTCAAGGTTTTTTTATCCAAGCACCAAGATCATGATCTGACTTTGCCGAAGTTTAAATATTTCCATGTTAACATCAACCTAAATGTGAATTATATCAGAATTACATATTATTGGTCAATAATAACAAATTATGAATTAATGAGAGAGAGAGTAACTTATGAGTTAATTAGCTAAGCAATATTGATTTTTAAATAATTTATACCTGTAATCAATACTGGTTGGATTCCTTTTGTTAATCACTAATCCTTTCATGATTAATGAATAAACTCTGAGCTATATGTTCTTACAAGGAAATCTTCTCTGTTTTATTCTCTTACTGTTCTTCAGGCTAGCCATCCCCTTCTGCTGGTAGAAGTGGCACCTGATGTTTGTAATGTATGCTGTGAAATCTTTTTTGAGTACAACAGTGGATCCTGTCACAATCTTTTTGTATTTTTTTAAGTTTCTATTCTGTTTTCTTCTTAACAAAAAGGTCTAAGTGGGCTGCTGATGTTGCTACTATACTGATCTTTTTGCCATCCTGTTTCTGACTTTTCCATTAGTACAGATAGACCTTAAGTAATATTGCTGACTAAGGGGCATGCTTCCCTGTCTCAACTGAATACTGTGGTTTGTCTCCTTGTTTGTGACCTTTAGATTTTCAGTACTGGAATAACATGTCCTGACCTCAGTTTCTCCGTTGTATACCAACTTCTAAGTTACTCTATGCCAGTGTGTCCATCTGTCTAAACATAGTTCTCTTGTGTCTCCTCTTGAGATGTATGGTTACAGGTTCAATGGCTTTCTTATTTTTCTAACTTTGAAGACCATTTTATGTATAACTTTCAGTAGCCCCACTGGTCAGTTTGACTCAGGAAAAAGCTGCATCTCTCTATAAAGTCTCTTCGAGCACATCTAAATAACATAACTCAGGATTTCTCCCAAGTATGTTCCAAAGATTACTCATATTATTTTAATGCTATAATAATCATATAACAATACAGAACAAATTAATTGATATCATTGCATATTTTTTCTGTAGTTACACAATTTTATAAAATGCTACATTAAGACAAGTTAATCAGGATACTTTATCATAGGATTTCTCACTGATTTCAAGAATCTTAAATCCTTTGTGGATATCTAGAAACTTTTCCATGAATAATACCATGCATTTTGTGAAGCAGACTTTGACAAATGCTGGTGTAATGTTTTTCCTGCTCTCCCCACTCCTAGGTGTGACACAAAGAGGATTTAAATACAGCCTGTTTTATCCAGCCTGTTCTTCCATCCTTAGATTGAAGAGAATGTTCTAGGAATGAGACATGATGGAAAATTAATCCTATTACGTATAAACATTATCTTCTGTTTTGGAGCTTAATCTTGTGTCTTTATTAGCCACCATGCATTACTTCATATCCTATCCTCTGTAATCACTTTTTAAATTTGCTTGTGTGGATGTGTCCATTCCAAATAGAGCATATGTATTTTTGATAACTCCGCACTATACTTCTTTACATTTCCATCCTATAGCATTTCACAAGTACAAAATAAATGTTTAAGTTAAAAATATCTTAATACTAAGCACTAATATTTTACATAATAATAAATAAAAAAGAAATAATTACTAAGTCAACACTTTTTTGATGTAGAAACCCTTTTTATTTTTCTTGCTTTTTTAAAAAAAGATTTTATTTATTTATTTATTTGACAGACAGAGATCACAAGTAGGCAGAGAGGCAGGCAGAGAGAGAGAGAGGAGGAAGCAGGGGCCTGCTGAGCAGAGAGCCCAATGTGGGGCTCAGTCCCAGGACCCTGGGATCATGACCTGAGCTGAAGGCAGAGGCTTTAACCCACTGAGCCACCCAGGTACCCCTTTTTCTTGCATTTTTAAAAACTCTGTGTCCTTGGATCATCTAAATTCCTATTGAGCTTTTGCGGAGAGTAATTGGTAGTATCTGTTAAAATTTTTATAATGTGGGATTCTGAAAATAACCAAGTAACAGGTTTACCCTCTGACATTAAGAATTATGAAGCTGGACAAAATAAGGCAGCTATTTTAAATATTAGACAAAATTTTAGAGTGGTGATCCTTGAGAGAAAGGGAATTCACCATTCCCTGATAAGACTGGTGATCCTTAAGAGAAAAGGAATTCAGAAAGTAAGCTCCACATTTGCTCTGCTTTCTGCCTAGAGGTACTTCTCAAACTTTGGTCCAGGAATTGGAGCCCAAGTAGATGTCAGTAGTTTCACTAGATGGGAGAAATTGATCAGTTTGGACTGTTGAGGCAGCTATAATTGCCAGGCAAGTTATCAGCAAGATATCACAGAGAATTGTCTGGAAAGTAGCATAAGGATGCCTCCAATCTTGGAATGAACTCTAAGCTGTCATGCATATTTCAAGATTATGAGAGGCCAGCAACTAGGAGCTGTGTGCTGAACAAATATTCTATGACTGAACAGTGATGGGAGAGACTGAAATGCTGAACATTTAGAGTGAAGAAACCCTGAAGAATACAGCAGCCATTTATTCAAGACTCCAAAGAGACACACTATAGGGTAGTTCTTGTTCATGTTTTTGGCTTACCATTTAAAGCCCCCAGTTGGGATCACGAAGGAAATACCCAGTCAGTATGTCCAACCACCTCCATGCTCTGAATTCCCAGATCGATTATAGAGGATGACAGAATAACAGCAAGCACATGCAGGATCAGTGAGATGTATCAGACTCATGGGCCAAAACTCTGATGTACCGTTTTTGTCACAACAAATCTGTACTTTCCTCTGTACTCTTTTGCTATGCAATTTGCTCTTCCACTCAGTAACAGAAACAAGATTCTTGTTAATTATATTTGGCTTCTCCTTCTCACCCAAGTCAAATCATTTATCAAGTCCTATTGATTTCATTTCCTTTCATATATTTCAGTTTTGTCACTTTTTCTGCATATCTCCTGAATTGGGAATCATTAATACATGAATTATGGAAAGAACCTCATACCTCTGAACAACCAGTGGATCAAAGACAAAATCAAAGGAGAAACAAAAAATACCTTTACATAAACAAAAATGGAAACAACATGCCAACACTTAAGAGTTGCAACAAAAGCAGTTCTCAGAGGGAAGTTCATAGCAATTAATGCCCACGTTAAGAAAAAAAATCTTAAATTTACAGGAACTACAAAAGGAGGAAGAAACTAAGTCCAAAGTTAGCAGAAGGAAGATAATTACAAAGGTCAGAGCATAAGTAAATGAAATAGAGACCAGAAAAGATCAACGAAACTGAGAACTGGTTTTTTGAAAAGATAAAATCAACAACCTTTAGCTAGACTAAGATAAAAAGAGAAAAGACTCAAAATCAGAAGTAGAAGAGGAAATCCTACAACTCTAACTGTACAAATACAAAAAAAAAATCATAAGAAACTCCTGGAACAGTTATATGCCAACAAATTAGATAACCTAGAAGAAATGCATGCATTCCTAAAAATAGACAACCTACCAAGATTGTATCATTAAGAAGTAGGAAATCTGAACAGACCAATGAGTAAAGAGATTGAATCACTAATCAAGGTATTTCAATAAAGAAGAGCCCAGGACTAGATGGTTTTGTGAGTGAATTCTACCAAGAATCGGCACAAATCATCCTCAAATGCCTCCAAAAAAAAAAAAAATTGGAGAGGCACTCCCAAACTCATTTTGTGAGGCCAGTATTACCCTGATATCAAAGCCAGGTAAGGATATTATAAGAAAAATAAAATTATAGGCCAATATCCCTGATACATACAGAGACAAACATTCTCAACAGAATATTAGCAACTCAATTCAGCAACACATTAAAAGCATCATCCTCCCATGATCAATGTGATTTATCCTTGGGATGTTAGGATTGTTCGATATGTGCAAACCAGTAAACATGATATGGAGTGATGTGAAATGGAGGAATAGGAGACTATACACTGTTCCCCCACAAAGACCCTACATTAGACGACTGTCTATAAATAAAAATAGCCCTGGGAGAGCTCCACAGTCCACTTAAGAAACTTGATCAAGAAAACCGGACAATAACTGCACAAAAAGATGAGAAGGAGCAGTTTTATTTTGCCTGTACCATCCCAGTCTTCCCTTTGGCTGGAAAGAGCTTCCCTCTCCTGAAGTGGAGAATAGGAGAGCATCAACTTCCCCAGACTTTTGAGGCAGTGCATGAAGGATCCACTTCAGTTTCATCCCACCTAGAGACCAGAAAGCTGAGATACATAGGGATGGCTTGGAATAAGGAAAAAAGGCAGAGGCTACCAGTGTCAGCCACACTGTGGGAGTGGGCTGCTGTGTGAGTACAGGATACTATGCTAGATTGCTACAGCTGAACCCCGCTGCTATGCATGTGCTCAGGGTTAGCCCCTCCAGCTGTCCATCTGCATTATCAACAACAACCAAAACATGGATACAGACTTAACGTTTATTAATAGATGAATGGATAAAGAAAATGTGAGATTAGATAGGTAGTTAGGTAGATAGTTATTATTCAGCTATTAAGGAAATAAATCCTGGCATTTTTAAGAACATGGATAAACCTTGAGGGTATTATGCTAAGTGAAAAAAGTCAGATAGGGAAAGACAAATAATGTAGGATTTCACTTATATGTGGAATCTAAAAGAGCCAAACTCATATAAACTGAATCAATCATGGTTGCCAAGGGCTGGGGGGGGGGGGGGAAATGTGAAGATACTGATCATTGCTTATCAGCTTCCAATTATAAGATGAATAAGTTTTGGGGATCTACTGTACAGTATAGTGACTATAGTTAACAATAATGTATTCTCAAATATTGCTAAAAGAGTAGATCTTAAATGTTTTCATGTACACGAAATTATGTGAGGTAATGGAGAGATATTAAATTACATTGTACATCTTAAACTTAAACAATGCTATACGCCAATTATATCTGAAGGAAGGTGAGGGGATAAAAGAAAAGAACACCATATTGGAATTTCCTAATTTCCAAATTGTTTCCTGTCAACCATTTTCAACATTTTAACCAGAAAGATTATTTTGGAAATACAAATATACTTGCTTAAAAACCTATAGTGTTTCCTCAGTGATCCACAATGAAAAGTATACATTTCCAAGCATGGCCTTTAAGACACCTCATGACATAGAACCAACCTAACTCTCCAACTTTTTCTATTGCCACACCTTAATATTTCTTCTCCAACAACATTGAGCCTCTGAAATGTTACTGTTTCTGTCTGTGTCTCTCTGTTCAGAAGCCCAGAAACAGCTCCATCTGCCCGTAAAGGCTTCCTCATGCCCCGTCCCTTCAGCCAGGCTATCTTCTCACTGTTTTCTAATATTCAACTCATGTTTTACCTTCTCGAAATGCCTTTCTTTTGACATCACATATACCATATGCTGTATTAAGCAAGTGAACCGAAACCTTTGTCTCTCAGTTTCTTCACACATAAAATGGAAATGACAGTAATGAGGATAAATTAATGAATTAGTAATTATAAGGCATGTGCCTTGAGTAGGGAGATGTACCTATTTTGAATCAGATTTTCACATGCTGAAAATAGTATTAAACTTCCTCTGGGCATTCAATTAAAAAGAAAACTTTGCTAGTTTAATGAGAAGATCGACACCTAGGCAAAGGTTGAAAGTTAGTTCAAATCAGTTTTAGAATACCATAGTATTTACTCCATTTTAGTTTGCCCAGAATCCGGCAGAACCAAGGATATAATTGATGTATTTGTTTGGGGTCAGTTACCTTTTACTAATGAAATTACTGTAAATTTGCATTTTCTCTTCCTTTTCAAATTTCATAAATCTCCCACCACAGTGTAATTTTCTCCGATGATCAGGGTTTATCCTCTTATTGTATTTGCCATTTTGCTATTTTGTATATGACATTTCTTAGGTCTCACATTCCCAGAACAACCTCCTAATTTCTGTTCCTTGTATATAATAATAAAAAACAGTAGATCTTTTGTGACTAATCACTTTGAGGTCCCCAATAATGCTAAAGATTTTTTTTTTTTACCTTTCCAAAAGGACCTATGTAGTAATTTCTTACTTTTTCTCTAATTATTTGAGAATACTGAACTTTGTAGATATTCTCATTGCTAATATAAACCTTTAACCATAACCATCTAAGTCATTCCACTCATACAGATGAGATACAGGACCCTACTTTCAGGGGAAGGGATTTCACCTGTTTATAAATTCATTGATTCACTCAGGCGATGCAGTATCCTCCCCTCTCTCAAGTGACATTACACAAGGGAGGGTTAGATCCATCTTTGCTTCTCTTAGAAGAGTTGACACTATCTGTAAGTCATTCTTTTCAAGCCTCTTTTGATAGTTGCTCTTAATTATTTTCCTTTCCATAAAAATTGAATCCTGCACTGAATTCACTCACACTCAGAGTTATGGCTCAGTTGGTTTGTTCTACTCATTTTTCTCTTATATATCAATGAAATTTTGTGATTCCACTAATGAACTTTAAAACAGTAGAATTAGATTAAAATGTCTTAAGGAATTCAGTGATTTCACCACACTTTTTTCTCCCCAGAAATTACTATAGAATATAGATATCTAGTATAGTTGGGGTATCAAAAGTCAAATTTGAAGAAATAGTTTATTATTAAAAACCTGCTGTCTTATGGTAGTACGTTTGTAAATAATACTACCAACTCCAAAAAAAAAAAATAATACTACCAACTTCAAATAGCATTTAGCTACCTTAGAATCTCTATCAAGGGGTCTTAGAGACTAACTGTAGAGGAGTACATAGGTGATGTGTCCTTCATTTTTGTTTCCTCTGCTGTAGCATTTCCAATATATTTGTGTATACGTACATGTATGCATATATACATTCATTATTTGCCATGTTTTGTTTCTGGAAAGCTTACATGAGTGCGGTCATTTAATACCACTCATTGGTTCATTTTACCAGTGAAGAAAGCAGTCAGTCTGTGGTAGATTGGAGCATAGGTGTAGGTCTCTGTTATCCTAGTCCAGAGTGTTTTCAGCCACACATGTTTCTGATAGTGTTATCCTTAGCAAGAAGGGCCAACTTATATTTCTGTGACATTACAATTATTCTGAGAGGTTTTCTACAATGGGCAGCCTTGTGCTTTTCCTCTGATGGTATGTTGAGTGATATTTACCAAAACAAAGCTTTATCAAGAACAAGAGGGCAAGGATATGTTGAATCACCAGTTGCCATAGTCCATGTTCTTACAGTGTATCCCTAGGACATTGTCCCATACTGTTAATCCAGAAAACTTTAGCACCATACATCAACCCTGGTTAATAAACCTGCTTAGCTGACATCCCTGTACCGCCCTGGATTGCATTAGGGTGTTTATCAATGCGAAGAAGTTCTCATATTCTTAAGATCCTCACATCTAGGGTACTCAGGGCTATGCTTACACTTGCCGCTCTACCAAAGACAGTGTAGTGTCTTTGATTCATGGTCATCAGCACAATATTCCAGCTAGGGTTCCATTTCCAGCTGTCTGATTAAGGTTGATGTTACTTTGTACACATAGAAAGTGGCAGATCTTTCGAGTCATTCTCCGTTTATTCCAGTCAGGCGCTGGTGATAGCGCATAGGAACATTGCACAGAGTTATTAAGGGTATGGGCTTAGAGGGGTCGACTTACTCAAACACAGTTGAAAAATTAATTGTCCAGAGAGCCGATGCTGTTCTTCTCTATTAATGAGGGTCACATCTGTATTAACCCTTGCCATCCATTCATTTCCTGAGGGTGTCTAGAATAAAGCTATTTTATCAACTAAATACTAGATTCCAAGACTAATTTGATCAGCATGTGTATTTTTCATCTCCTTTAATATTGCTGATTTTCTTTCCTTTTTTTTTTCCCCCCAATTATGGACTTCTAAAGGTTTTGTGATCAGTTTGGCTTTCTTTCAAAGGATTAGCTATGGTATCTGAATATAATTCTGCCAAAGCCTATGCCATCTTTTTGTGTTTTGAAGGGTGAACATGTGTTGTTGCAAATCAAATAATGGTAAAGCTTTGTCTTATTGAGTGTAATTTATGTAATCTGTTTTAATAGATAACAGGAATTATATGGTCAAATGAACTCTTTGATCCCTCAACCCTCATCTTTTTTTTTTTTTTTTTTGGTGGTGCTGTATTGAATTTATTTATTTTTATTTTTTAATTAATTAATTTATTTATTTATTTTGGTGTTCCAAGATTCATTGTTTATGCACCGCACCCAGTGCTCCATGCAATATGTGCCCTCCTTAATATCCACCACCAGGCTCACCCAAATTGAGGGTTTTGGAAGAGAGGGGTTGGGGGGATAGGTGAGCCCAACTCTCATCTTAACACTTTTTATAACTAGAAATTTGAAATACTACATCTTAAGCAGTGAAATTATTCCTTCAGAATAATTCTACAGAACCTATACAAGGAAACAAAATTTGAGGTTAAAATGAGCAGATAGTTTTAACTTTGTATGCTGGGGGTGGTAGGGAGGGTAGAGGGATATTGTGCCTAGTGGTGGTGCAAAGAACATGAGCATTTTAATTTTTTTTAATTTTTAAAATTAATTTTTTATTACATTAGTCACCATACAGTATGTCATTAGTATTCCAAGACTCATTGTTTGCATATAACACCCAGTGCTAATTAATTTTTAAAAAGATTTCATTCATTCATTCATTCATTCATTCATGAGAGACAGACAGAGGCAGAGGGAGAAGCAGGCTCCCTGGACCTCAGTCCTAGGACCCTGGGATCATGAACTGAGCCAAAGGCATATGCTTAACCAATTGACCTACTCAGGCACCTGAACGTTTCTATTTATGTTTTTATTTTTATTTTTTTATTTTGTAAAAGATTTTATTTATTTATTTGACGGACAGAGATCACAAGTAGGCAGAGAGGCAGGCAGAGAGCTTGGGAAGCAGGCTCCCTGCTGAGCAGAGAGCCCGATGCAGGGCTTGATCCCAGGACCCTGGGATCATGACCTGAGCCGGACCTGAGCCGAGGCGGAGGCTTTAACCCACTGAGCCACCCAGTTGCCCATCTGAACATTTTAAAATGAAAAACAAAACAAAACAAAACAAACGTAGACTTGAATCCCAAGCAAGATAATCTTCGGGAATTGATTAACCTCTCAAAGCCTTAAATTCCTCAAGTGAAATGGAGTTGACAATTCCTATATATTAGAGTTGTTTAAGTATTTATTAATATATGTTTCCTTCTGCCTTCAAAAGGTAAGTAAGTACTCAATAAATGCTAGCCACCTTCTTTCTTTTCCCTAAATCTTCTTTCTTTACATTGGACATGATAGGATAGGATTGTGTTCACATTACTAAAGAATGAATCCACAGGATTCACTGCTTAGGCAAGATAGGTTTTGTAGATTGATTTAGACCTACATCAGAAATAAGGAAGCATTTGGAATGCAAAGCTTTATCTCTGAGAATAAATATGGTTTATTACAATTACAGCAGCTTTGCTCTAACCATCGGGCTTCCCAATTTGGGTTCCCATATCATACTTTTTTTCTGAATTACAAGAGTTTGAATCCATGTTTAGCCACTTTCTAACATATGATTTTGTACAAGTAATTTATCCTCTGCGTTGGTTTTCTTACCTGCACAATATCATATCATATTATATTACCTTTCTCAATAGAGTATATGAAGATATACTGATAAAATCCATGTAAAGCACTCAGCCAAGTGCCTGGTTCCTTGAAAGTAATAAATGAAAAATGACTAGTTATAGTTTGTAAAATGTTAACATATATTCGGTCATGTGTCTGTTTTCCCAATAGATAAGGATTCCTCCTGTTCTAGTTCCTTCTGTATCACTAGTTTGCTAAATGAATGATGGAGTGAATAGCAGAGAGATTGTTCAGGCCAGTGCATAACCACTCTACTGAGATGTCAAACACCCAAGGACAAGTTATAATGTGAGAAGGAGTGCTAGAACTATATTAGATGGCTATTTTGGATAATTAAATATAAACAAGCAAAGAAAGAGGTGTCTTATTTGTGATGTCCACACTCCCTTTCTGTAATTTATATCTTTTATTATTTTGGTCTAGAGATCTATTTGTTGGAACTGTGGTTCAAGTGATGGGTGTTAACATAAATCCAAGGGCAGAGAATGTGGAGGATCAAATATGATTACAAAGTGACTATCCGGAGACTGGATGATTAGAACTTGCCTACCAATTATGTTCGGCATTCAGTGGTCTTTGTGTACTAATCATTAGTGCACCAGAAAATGTGACTGATAGAATGTCAGTATAGAATTTTTTGAAGAGGCAGACTACATCCACCTTTCTGTACCATGTCTAGACTAAACACCTAAGTGATTTAATGTTTACAATTGTCTAAGTGAGAAAAGAGGGTTATCTCTCATTAGCAACGATAGGTTTACTGTGTGAAAGGCAGTGGAAGTAAAAAGTAAAGTCTCATTTAACCATTGTGTCCTTTAGGTCAAGCATGTGGGTAAAGAGAAAGTATCTATAAAAATATAAGTGTATAGACACATATCGAGACAGAAACATTTCCTAGTAAATTTGCAACTGAGAAGAAGCTGGATTTTGGCAGACAATATTTCAGATGTTACTGACTGGAAGTAATGAGCTCGAAACTACTAAAAATTTAAGTGACTCCTATAGCTGATACAACCTTTTAGTGGCAGATCAGGTTTTTAAAATTCACTCGTTGATTCCATTAAGTCCTAGAGCTTAGTCCATTAAGCCATGCTACCTCCATTTAAAACCCATTACCAGATCTTTACATGCTTAGCATTCAGTGTTTGGAGTAACTAAATCCAACACACCTGAAGTAGTGTATTCCTGGATAGATGCACACATATTTGCATATGGATCTCTATTCTTTTATTTTTCTATAAGTTTTAAATTTATGAATTGATGATTATCCTCTATGGCTCAGGGTTTCTTTCTGTGTTGTTACAGTGCTTTCTTTCATGATTATTTCCAGAGTGACTGATGTTAATTTTGCAGGCTGTGTAGGCTGAACTGATATCTCTTAAATCACAGTGCTTGATAAACGGAGGAGGTTAATAAGGCATGGATCATTACAATTGTAGACCCATCCTAATTTATACTAATGACTAACAGGACTCATAGCAAATAAGAATCTCTGAATTGGAAAGTGAAATGGCTTGATTAAAAACAATGAATTTTATGTGTTTTGGAACTGCACAAAGAGAATAATAATTTTGATGTCATCTATCCCTGATAGAGAAACTGTCAATACAGAAAACAGAGGATTGCTTATGAATAGCTTATGTGAATGAGAGCATTTACAGGCTCATAATAAATCAGTTCCTATTGCAGTGAACTCTTCAGGAGCCTGGCTGTGGTCCTTATCCTATAATTTTGATGAAATATTTTCTGAAATAAAGGGTAATCAGTTGGGTATTTTTGTTATATGGGAGATTTTAGTGAAATAGTTTCTGTCATAATAGATTTGACCTATAGATGAAGTGCCGTTTAGTTACTTTCTTTGGGAATCACCACACAAATATTCTTGTTAGGATTTTTCTTTTATTGGTAATATCAGGAATGGCAGAGCCATGTGATTAAAGGGAGCCTGAGGCTTCAGAGTGTTTTCAGAGAACAATCCTGCCACTACAGACACTAAAGAAGGACAAAGCTGTTGTTCTTTAGAACCATTTAGAGGGAGGTGGCGAAAACTCACACTTCTGTTTTCAAAAAAAGTGGATTGACCATATTGACGTTTCCTACTGTCAGGCGATTTTTGTATTATGCGTTGATGCTAACGTGTGTTTGTGTGCGTGTGAGTGTATACATGCATACACATGCATATGTTTATATGTTGGGGAAGTTATAAGGTAACTTTTGAGAAATTAATTTTGTGCTCTTCTAATGGGAACCTATCCATTGCCCAGTAAGATACAACACTCTTAAAGAAGACATTTTAGTTTTAACATCAGCCATACCAAATAGAAGCAAGAAGAATGAAGGGGAGAGACACTTTTAAGTGTGGAATGACACAACCATTTATTAGTGTCCTTGTAATATTAAAATTGGGTTCTATGAAGCTATGCTGGGGAGGAGCTCTTATGGTCTCTAATTACAGCATTTATTATCAGTCTTGGCTTAGCACAAAGGTACCACAGCTATGTTGCTTTGGTGTTAATTTCAGGTCTCTGAGAGCATCTCTGTCCATTATGTGCAGGCTATTTAGAAGAGGAAAAAAGGACTGGGGTCTTAGATGGGTGGTGTGAGAAGCTGTGAATTACTTAATCCTAAAGCCATCCTTACTGTCGCAATGAGAGAAGATGACTCATGTTTGGAAAATTTAGAAGTCATGATGTTGAGAGGTGAGTCCTTTCAGAGATGTTAACTGAAGCCTTTTCTAAAGACTGAGAGTCCTATTTTTGGAAGAATAGCTAATGAAGTGTGTGTGTGCACCTGTGCAAGTATGCATATGGATATACATGTAGATACTTATGGGAGAGGGATGGGGGGAGAGAGAGAGGGGAGTGAGCACACACAGTACTTAGTGATGTCTACAGCATGCGTTGCTCCTTCCTCAGAAATAATGCCCCATTGAATTGAGAGTGATGCAAGATACCTAGGGAGGAATAAATGCAGATAATTAGAGTAAATAATTTCTAGGGAGTTAGAATAGGTAGTTCTCCTGGCCCAATATTGTGGAGGAGATTCAGACAAAAAGTAACATATTCAATTGAAAATTGACTATTACCATCATTCTCATAATTATTTAGCCCTGGTTCTATGTTTTACAGGTCTTAATGCTCACCATTAATTTTTTAAAGATAATAACGGTATCTCTGTTCATGATTTAATTGGATGGATTTCATTCTCAAGTTGGTTCCCTCCCCAAGAAGAGTTTGTGGATTATATTTCCTGAATTCTTGCATGTCTGAAAGTATTTTTCTATGGTTTCTGTTCTAAAATAACTTCAATGTCCATAAGAATCTTGGATCATATTATAAAAGTTGTTTTTATTTTAAATATTTGATAAAACAAAACATGTATGTAGCACAACACAGATTATAAAGCATGATAATACATCAGTGACCATACCAACCAACTTTTACCCTGATTACTCCTTGTTTGCATTTCCCAAGAGATACTATCTACTAGAGAGGTTCCTAGCAACCCACTACTTTGGGTATCCATGGACAGAGAGAACCCCTGAGGTGGACAGCGTTGACTTGAAATGTTGGAATAGTTTTACCTCCAGCTCCTTCCCTACCAAGTGAAAGAGGAAGAGGGGGAGCTGAAATTCTTTTTTTTTTTTTTTAAGATTATTTATTTATTTATATAACAGAGAGTGGGGTGGGGGGATCACAAGTAGGCAGAGCAGCAGGAAGAGAGGAAGGGAAGCAGGCTCCCCGCTGAGCAGAGAGCCCGATGCAGGGCTCTATCCCAGGACCCTGAGATCATGACCCGAGCTGAAGGCAGAGGCTGTAACCCACTGAGCCACCCAGGTGCCCCCTGAAATTCTTTTTGATGCTTCAAAAGGTTCTAGTAAAGTGATGTGCTACAGATCCCAATCTCTTACTCCCACTGGGTCTTTGCTGCTATCCTTCCTGGGCCTCATAAAGACCTACCTAAAATATAATAAGGGAGCCTTCTTAATTCATGCAGTCTGTTTTTTAATTCTGCTTTTGACATAAACATATCAGTTGTTGAGACTCATTTTGAGCTTAAAGTCAAGCCTCCTGCCCCTCCCCAACTGTCCCTCTGCACATGCTGAAGAACTGTGAGACCTAGGTCAAATCACTTCACCTCTCATGGCTTCAACTTACTTTGTGTAGCATGAGCAGCTTGAACCGTAAAGACTTCTGAAATTTCTTCAAGTACTAACTTTGAGTTCCTAGGAGAGTTCACTTTGTACTTTTACATTAAGATATCTCACCCACAGCCATATGGGAATGTAAATCTGCCTAGAGGCATTGTTGATTAAACAACATAAACTATGTAGATAATTTTTCTCAGCTGTATAAAGCTAGTATTCACAGAGGTCTGATTACTAGGTGGTTGGGGTCCATGTGTGTGTATCTAGATAGAGCTGGTTGACTGTGCTGGATTGTAATGGTCCAAAGGGAGAAAGTAAGTTCCGATGGAAAACAAGAGTAGGAAACGAGTGAGGGGAATCAAGGGGAGGATTTCCATACCCAAAAAACCTCCATTTTCTTTTTTTCTTTCTTCTTCTTCTTCTTCTTTTTTTTTTTTTTAACCCTGGGCAACAGACATTTCATTTGGTAGAATCCTTAGTTGCGTATCAACCCCTTATCTGGTTTCACACGTTAGAAAGGGAAGGAGAAATATTTTGAGAAAAAGATCAGAGACTAAGAAGAGCAAAGAGAAAGTCTGGGAAAGTGTTGTAGTAGTATAAAGTGACTGGTAGATATGCCATCATCCTGTCTAAACACACCACATAGCTTTTGAAACCCTTATTCTCTTTTTGCATTTACCTTACAATCTCAGTTTCTCATCCGGTGCTGGGTTAATATGGACAGGATCTAATGCTGATTGTGAGTGACAGAAAGGTCCAACATATGAGAGGCTGATTACAAAAGAGTACTTGAGCAAGGGAAGACAAGAAGTGACACAGGGAATGTTTGCTCATTGACCATGTGATGGATGGCTATGTGTGGTGCCTTCAGAACCTAGAATAGCTTTCCTGTGATTTGTAAGAAAAGTGAGAATAGCAGTAAAAGAGCTTCTTGTGTACCTCTTTAGTTTTAATTGTTTATTGGATAGAGTATTGACTCATATACTATGTCAAGGACTGGTTAACATATACTTTTGTTAACATATCCTGGTTATGTTTTATATATATATATATATAAAATACTGGTTAACATATACTTTTGTATATAGTATATAATGGCCTTCTCAGGAGAGAGTTTGTTATAGACTTTCCTATGTCTCCATTCTCTAATTGAGGATCTAATATGAAAGTTAGGTGGGCAAAATGTTTTAGAAATCTTTAATAAAAAAATTTGTACAGATGCTAAGGACAGTATTATAGCTGGCATATTAAAAGTATTCTGTTACTGTCTATTTGACACCCTGCAAAGCAATATAAAACAGAAGGAAGAACTTTTTTTTGTATGTGTTTTAAAGTTGTATTATTCCTATGAAAAATTCTATTGAAAAATATCACAATCCTGGAAAAAAATAACATCCCATAGGATTTTATAAAATCACATTCATTTTGAAAGTAAACGAGTTTAAGTGGAATTATCAAGGTGACTTCCACTATTACTGTTATTGTTGTCTTCAGTAACTAATGACAACCTTTTCCCATAGTACTGAACATAAATTAAATGAAAGCAATGCCACTGACTTCCAGTAATAAATAGAAAGGAGACAGTAATGGGGACTCCCTACTGTTTTTCTTTGCTAGTGTGTCCTAGGAATGCAGAAGAAAGAGTATCTAGTTCATCATTCATATTTTTATGAAATGTACTTCTTTTCACACTAACCCAAAGATAGAGTATCAGTGCATTTTAAAAATGAGCTATCTTCACATATAATGTGACAATTCACAACATAAAACTTAAGGGAGAAATCTGCATTTTTATACAACTTAGATTCTGCTGAAAGAATATCAGCCTCATAAATTCAATGAATGAAATATATCTTTCTAAAATAATCATCAGTTTCATCTATATTTGAATTTTGAAGGCTAATTTCTCAGTTCAGTTAAAAATATTTGAAGGTGAGGCAATATATCACTTTAGTCAGGTGGTGAAGTTGACAGACTTGGAATGTGGAATCAGAGGCAATTGTTTTGATTCCATTTAAAACCTCTGTGCCCTTGGACAAATGAGGGTTTCAGTTCCCTGAAATGTGAGATGGGGTTGATAAGGCCAACTTTTTTGGTTTGTTCAGTCACTTGGTGGGCATCTTACTTGTGGAGACACCTTATTTAGTCCATCCATACATGGTAGGACACCAGCCACTTTGTATATCTGCCTCCTTGTGCCCCATCCCTTGGCCATAGTTGACTAGATGGGAGTGAGCATGTGGCTCAAGGTAACCCAATGAAACTTCTATTATAGGATATCTGGAATTCTGGGAAAGGGAGTGACTGATTGTTTCACCGAACCCAAATGCTTGTGCCTAGACCTATAAAATGTTACCCCAGATATGACTCTCAGACTCACCATATGGATTGCAGAAGAAGAGGAAAGACTTAGGAATCAGATCTAGACAGATGTGGCGTGAGCAAGAGATCAGGCAGCTCTCCATGCCTTCCTGATGCTTACTCACCTTTTTCTCTTGGCTTTCATCTGAGTCTTTTGTGCAGAAACTCTTGCCAAACTGTCCTGAGTTTCTTTCTTTGATATGTAACTCAAGAAGTCCTAACTAATAAAGGAGTTAAGTGAGAGTGTTCATGGAAACAATCTTAAAAAACTGCTGAGCACAGTTATTATAGGATTCCAACAGATACAGAAAAACAGTACAAACTCCTTAGTGTATGAATTAGTCTGCCATAACAGAATTCCAGAGGCTGGGTGGCTTACACAATAGAAATTTATTTTCTCACTGTTCTGGAGGCTAGAAATCCAATATCAAGGTGCCGTCAGAATTGGTTCTGTGAGGCCTCTTTTCTTAGTTTGTAGATGCTTGCCTTTTCTATGCATTCTCACATGCCATTTTTTCTTGTGCCTGTTCGTGGAGGGAGAAAGATCTCTCACAACTCTCCCTCTTTTTGTAAGGGCTGTTTGACTAGAGTCTTATCCTTATGAACTCATTTAACCTTAATTACCACCCTACAGGTCCAGTCTCCAGAGAGTCACATTGGGGGTTAGGACTTCAACGGATGAATTTTGGTTGTGGTGTGTGGGGGGGCACAATTCAAACCTTAACAGAGTAAGTAAATGACATAGCACACGTAGATACACAGAACAGAATCCACTGCAATGATTCTTTTTGCGGCTTCCTGGACTTCCCCTGCTGTTTGAGAATCACCTGATTGAGGTGAGGATTCTAGAAAGTTCCTTGAGAAGTTCCATTAGGTTTTAGAACCATTAAACTTTTTAATAGTTCTCGGTCTCCTCTCAGTTTTATTTCCTCTCAGCTCTGGCTGTTTACCCACTGGTTTAAAAGGTGAGAGTAACTGGTGACAACTTTACTTTGTTCATTCTTTAGGGTCAATTTCCAAGAAATACCATCCCTTAGCCATCTCAGGGTTTAGTTTATTTGTATCTATTCCTGTACCCATATAAAAGTGAGGTAATATTATATTCATTCAGTTATGGCGATTTAGAGTTTCTCCTTGGAGTCAATGACCCTGTCAGTGGGAGTACCTATTATTATTTTTCTTTCTATAGCAAATCTTGTGGGCTTGAAGTAAAATATAATATCTGTATAAATAGTATTAGTGGAAAACTTGGGAGCATGCCAGTCTAAAATTTCTATAGTCCTACCTTAGATCCTGTTTTTTAGAGAAACTGGAAGTAATGTGTTGCAAGAGGCTCATAAAACAAGCAAAATCTTACACTTTAACCTCCCCCTACCACACCCTGCCCTCCTGTACTACTTTTAGGAACCAGAAGAAAGCTCAGGAAGACCTGCTTTGGGAATTAGCTTGGGAAACTCACTGAGTGAGTTTCTTTTTTTTTTTTTTTTTTAATTTTTTATTTTTTATAAACATGTATTTTTATCCCCAGGGGTACAGGTCTGTGAATCGCCAGGTTTACACACTTCACAGCACTCACCAAAACACATACCCTCCCCAGTGTCCATAACTCCACCCCCCTTCTCCCAACCCCCCTCCCCCCAGCAACCCTCAGTTTGTTTTGTGAGATTAAGAGTCACTTATGGTTTGTCTCCCTCCCAATCCCATCTTGTTTCATTGATTCTTCTCCTACCCACTTAAGCCTCATGTTGCATCACCACTTCCTCATATCAGGGAGATCATATGACAGTTGTCTTTCTCTGCTTGACTTATTTCGCTAAGCATGATACGCTCTAGTTCCATCCATGTTGTCACAAATGGCAAGATTTCATTTCTTTTGATGGCTGCATAGTATTCCATTGTGTATGTATACCACATCTTCTTGATTCACTCATCTGTTGATGGACATCTAGGTTCTTCCCATAGTTTGGCTATTGTGGACATTGCTGCTATAAACATTTGGGTGCACGTGCCCCTTTGGATCACTACGTTTGTATCTTTAGGGTAAATACCCAGTAGTGCAATTGCTGGGTCATAGGGCAGTTCTATTTTCAACATTTTGAGGAACCTCCATGCTGTTTTCCAGAGTGGTTGCACCAGTTTGCATTCCCACCAACAGTGTAGGAGGGTTCCCCTTTCTCCGCATCCTCGCCAGCATCTGTCATTTCCTGACTTGTTGATTTTAGCCATTCTGACTGGTGTGAGGTGATATCTCATTGTGGTTTTGATTTGTATTTCCCTGATGCCCAGTAATATGGAGCACTTTTTCATGTGTCTGTTGGCCATCTGGATGTCTTCTTTGCAGAAATGTCTGTTCATGTCCTCTGCCCATTTCTTGATTGGATTATTTGTTCTTTGGGTGTTGAGTTTGTTAAGTTCTTTATAGATTTTGGACACTAGTCCTTTATCTGATATGTCGTTTGCAAATATCTTCTCCCATTCTGTCAATTGTCTTTTGATTTTGTTAGCTGTTTCCTTTGCTGTGCAAAAGCTTTTGATCTTGATGAAATCCCAATAGTTCATTTTTGCCCTTGCTTCCCTTGCCTTTGGCGTTGTTCCTAGGAAGATGTTGCTGTGGCTGAGGTCAAAGAAGTTGCTGCCTGTGTTCTTCTCAAGGATTTTGATGGATTCCTTTCGCACATTGAGGTCCTTCATCCATTTGAGTCTGTTTTTGTGTGTGGTGTAAGGAAATGGTCCAATTTCATTTTTCTGCATGTGGCTGTCCAATTTTCCCAACAACATTTATTACAGAGGCTGTCTTTTTTCCATTGGACATTCTTTCCTGCTTTGTCGAAGATTAGTTGACCATAGAGTTGAGGGTCTATTTCTGGGCTCTCTATTCTGTTCCATTGATCTATGTGTCTGTTTTTGTGCCAGTACCATGCTGTCTTGATGATGACAGCTTTGTAATAGAGCTTGAAGTCTGGAATTGTGATGCCACCAACTTTGGCTTTCTTTTTCAATATCCCTTTGGCTATTCGAGGTCTTTTCTGGTTCCATATAAATTTTAGAATTATTTGTTCCATTTCTTTGAAAAAGATGGATGGTACTTTGATAGGAATTGCATTAAATGTGTAGATTGCTTTAGGTAGCATAGACATTTTCACAATATTTATTCTTCCAATCCAGGAGCATGGAACATTTTTCCATTTCTTTGTGTCTTCCTCAATTTCTTTCATGAGTACTTTATAGTTTTCTGAGTAAAAAGATTCTTAGCCTCTTTGGTTAGGTTTATTCCTAGGTATCTTATGGTTTGGGGTGCAGTTGTAAATGGGATTGACTCCTTAATTTCTCTTTCTTCTGTCTGGTTGTTGGTGTAGAGAAATGCAACTGATTTCTGTGCATTGATTTTATATCCTGACACTTTACTGAATTCCTGTACAAGTTCTAGCAGTTTTGGAGTGGAGTCTTTTGGGTTTTCCACATATAGTATCATATCATCTGTGAAGAGTGATAATTTGACTTCTTCTTTGCCGATTTGGATGCCTTTAATTTCCTTTTGTTGTCTGAATGCTGAGGCTAGGACTTCTAGTACTGTGTTGAATAGCAGTGGTGATAATGGATATCCCTGCCGTGTTCCTGACCTTAGCGGAAAAGCTTTCAGTTTTTCTCCATTGAGAATGATATTTGCGGTGGGTTTTTCATAGATGGCTTTGATGATATTGAGGTATGTGCCCTCTATCCCTACACTTTGAAGAGTTTTGATCAGGAAGGGATGCTGTACTTTGTCAAATGCTTTTTCAGCATCTATTGAGAGTATCATATGGTTCTTGTTCTTTCTTTTATTGATGTGTTGTATCACATTGACTGATTTGCGGATGTTGAACCAGCCTTGCAGCCCTGGAATAAATCCCACTTGGTCGTGGTGAATAATCCTTTTAATGTACTGTTGAATCCTATTGGCTAGTATTTTGGTGAGAATTTTACTGAGTGAGTTTCTATCCCAATTTCTTCCTCAACATTGGTTGCCTTTATTATCTTCATTAAGACCCGAAAATCTTCTGTTGTGTCCTTTGGCACTCACAGATGATCATAAACAAAATCCCCTATATTCTCCTCCTTCACTTTCTGAATGTTTCTTTCATCTTCTCAATCCGATGAAATATGGTTTTCTTCCTGAGTACATTATTTCGCTAGAAGCTCTGAACTAGTGACTCTAGAAACCCTTTGAATCACTGCCACAATGCTTATATAATTGGTATCTCTGGCTTTCCACTTTCCACTCTCCATTCTCTCACACTTAGATACTAAGTGTGCCTCTTTAGCACTTGAAATGTTTGTAGTCTAAATTGAGATGTGCTGTTATGTGAATGAAGACTGAATGAAAATAATATAATTTCATTAAAAGTTGTATGTTGATTGCATGTTGATACCATTTTGGATATATTGTTAAATAACATATTATTCAGCTTAACTGCTTTTTTAATGAGGTTACCACAAAATTTTTAATTATATGTTTCTTATATTCTATCGAACTACTTGTTCACACTCTCTTTTCCCTTCACAAAATCCCCAGCATTTAATATTAGGCACTTGCTAACTTTTTACCCACACTATCCACAGTCAAATTCTAATCACCAAAGCATATTCTTTCACTCTCTCATATTTGTTTTTCTTTTTCTTTAAAAGATTTTAGCACCTGGCTCACTGTCGTTCTTCCCAGTATCCTGTCATAAAGTCCTCATGTTTATAATACTCACATAGATAAATTTTCAATAAATATTTAGGCCTCTCACTTCCTTGACTTCTTTTTTTCCAATGTGTTTCTTTTTTTTTTTCCTCAACTTTCCCTCAGGCATTCTTATCATGGTCATATGCTAGAACTTGCCATTACGACACCTCCAATTCCTTTGTGATTTCAGTTTTCAAGCAGTTTACTACCTCATATTTAAGTGCAGTACCCAGCTCCAGTAGTCTTTCCACCCCATGCATTGATCTCACTACCTGTTCATTCTTTCTTTAAGCCACTCATGTGCTCAGTTTTCCTTACCCAATTTAAATATTCTCCCTTGTAATCACTCCCTCATATGCAATCTCTACCCGCTTGTCCTTCTCTCACTTTGTCTTATACATCAGGCAAAACCTCAACTCTGTTTAAGATTTATTTATTTTAGAGAGGGTGAGTGAGCACATGAGCTGGGGAGAGGAGCAGTGGGAGAGAGAATCAGAAGCAGGCTGTGTGCTGAGCGCTCAATCCCATGACCTTGTGATCATGACCTGAGCCAAAACCAAGAGTAGAGCTTAACTGCCTGTGCTACCCAGGCACCACCCAACTCTGTTTAAATGTAGTTACCTATCTTCTGCATTTTTGCGTATCTGAAGCTAAGTGGATATGAGCAATCTACCTAGCCTCATGTTAGATGTGTGCCCATTACAAAAATATGTACCTTGTACTGTTGAGCAATCATTTTCTGTCCCACATGAGTACTTCATACCCTTTCCTTTCTCTTTAAACCTCAACACCAACTCTATAGCCTCACTTTAAGTGTAAGACTTTGCTTTCTAGTTCATTGGGAAAATGGAAATAATTGGAAGGGTGTTGTCACAAACCTTTACCATCTTATCTCCAAAATGCCACATCGAATCCATTAGCAAATCCTTCACCCTACCTCAAAAATAGGTCCAAGATATTTTCTTTTCTACTCCTGTGCCACTCTCACCCCTTCCCCTTCTATTTGCCATACGGTAGCTACAGTGACCTTGTCTAATCTTGACAGGCCAAGTCACTCCTTAATTAGATGCTTCCAGTAGCTTCCCACCATACTCAGACTAAAGTCACAGCTTCCTGTGGCCTTTATTATGTCCTCCTCTTTCAGTTCTCCGACATCATTTCCTCTGCCATTTGTCTTCATTCACTCAACTTGTGGGCTCCTTGCTATTACTAAAATAGGTGAGCATATGCCTTCTCTGGGGTTTTTTAGTGGGTGAGAACAGGAGATAAAACTAGAATGTCCACTAATAATTTAGACTTTATCCTGTAAGTACTGGAGAAACACTAACTGTAGGTGAAGAGATAGGTCAGTTTGCATTTCAGAAAGTAAACAATATGTTAACATTATGTAGGATGATTAGGGATGGGAGAGACTGAATATTAGTAAAATTTAGTAATTTTTTTTTTTGAGGTTTCTAAGTAGGTTTTGGAATAGAGGTAAGCTGGATTTGAACAAAATTTTGAAAATAGAATTGAAAATGTATCTCACTTAGTAGGCTGGCTTGAAGAATAAGAAGAGTCCAAGATTCCTGGGGCACTTAGTTTGCTCTGAGTAACTGTAAGCAGAATGAGTAGAAAAGATGTTTCTCTTAGTTGATTTGAGTTGCGATAGCCAGAAATTGACTGACTTCTAAACTATAGAAATGGTTCTCACTGTTCTGGAGGTTGGGTGTGTAAAGTCGGGATCCTGGCATGATCAAGCTCTGGTGACAGACCACGTCTAGGATGCAGACTTCTCATCACATCCTCACAGGGCAGGAAAAAGCAAGCTAGCTCTCTGGCCTCTACTTTTCAAGGCACACATCCCATTCTTGAGGGCTCCACCCATGTGATCTAGTTTTATCGCAAAGGCCCCAGGCTTACTACCATCATATTCAGAATTAAGGTTTCAACACAGGAATTTGGGGGGAACATAGACATTCAGTCTGTAACAATGTCACATATCTACTCGTGGTATTAGACCCCATCGTGTAGCATTTGGTTCTAGTCTGTATCCAGATCTTGACCCAAGGTTGGCATATCAGGGCCCTGGGATGACCATCTCAGGGGAGGTTTCATCTGTAGTAGATAATGAGTACCACCCCAGCACACCCCAGGAAATCATATTTCATAAACAACAAATGCTCCAGGAAATCGTATTTCATAAACAACAAATGCCATTTAAATAAAATAAAATTAAGATCCAATAAACTGAACATATTAACAAGTGACTGACCCCTCTGGACTACAAAGTGTCAATTTGAAATGAGAAACATTTCCTAAACTCTAAGGTCTGTGTAAATTCACAAGAAGTAGAAAAGAACTTTTTGATGTCTGTCCTTCAGATCACTCTCCCAGCACCTCGTCCCTTGGAGGTTATCGCTGGCTCTCATGTTTCTGTGTCCCAACTCTGCACATTGCTGGTAGAGCCTGGTTTCACTCTGTCTAATAATTCTCTATAACCGAGTTATCTTTTTAGTACTGGGTCTGATCTTGGATCCCAGCTGCCAAGTCCACACCCTCTCAGGAGAAATCTAGCAAATGGCTCATTTATATACCACTCGAAAGAACCACTTTACAAAAAACCCTGCCATGCATGTCAAATATCCTCTGACTTCCTACAAGGCCAAGAATCTTTAGAAGGGACTTAGAATTGTTTCATCTATAGAAGCTGTCATTTCTGAAGCAAAAACTTTTAAAGCTTTGAACACCAATACTTATAGCTGCTGCTCTTGGTCCTACGAAACTGAAGAATCTGACGTTACCTGGGTAGTTTATTTAAACAGAGTTTTACTGTTGCTATGCAGCCTGAGTGCTGTTTCGCATGACAGGTAATTCTTTTGTAGTCAAAATTGTTTTATTTTTAATAACACATAACGCATGAGCTCTCTTTTCTACATTTCTATGCATATGAATATATAGAAGCAAAATCTTTATGATGCAAGTCAGTATTTCACAAAAATTTATCAGCTACTATGGAAATATATGAAAGGGAAAGAAAGAACTTTGTTATTTAGATTTAGTGCCTTCACTGCTGATACACTGTGGGGTTATTACTATTATATTGCTGGGCTTGATAATAATTTTTACTTATTCATTTCTTTATTGTAATGCATGGCTAGTATGAGAAATGTAGAAAATACAGAAAATAAAATCATTAGGAGTCTCCAAAGCCAAAAAAAAAAAAAAATTGTTACTATAATTATACATATACCCACATGTTTTTGAAAATAAAATGATACGCTGTTTTATAAACTGAACTGAGAATGTTTTAGTTGAATTCATTACTTAATCTTTGAATAGATTTATTTTCTGCCAGAGGACTAAATGATAGGAATGATAAATTTTGATAATAAGGAGAACTGAGTATGTGGTATTGTGACATTGGGTGTTAGGTGCTAAGGTGCAGACATCTGTATCCAGAAAGGTACCATATAGTTTGAACTTCTACAGCGGTTCAAACTGGGTCTCAATGTGACATGTTGACCGTATTTAGAGACCACAAAAATCCTTGTAAAATTCTACGTATCCAATGAATGAATGCACGTACAGATTGGGCACAATACTTGGCATAGGGTAAACACTCGACAAATCTTAGCTGTTGTGATTTAGCTTATCCATGCCTCCAGGACTCTGGGTGATTGTGTGTGGAAAGATTCCACATGAGTGGAGCTGCTGCAGTGTCTTCTAGGTAAAACTCTTACTTGTAGTTTGCATAGCATTGCCCTTTTGGTTTAGATGCTGCTGTATGGATTGGACAGGATGTTTGTGTCTGTCCAAAATTCTTAGGTTAAAGTTTTAATCCCCAGTGGGAGGGAAGTAGAAGGTGGGAGCTTTGGGAAGTAATTAGGTCAGAGGGTGGGGCCCTCCTGAATGGGACTGTGCTTTTATAAAAGAAACCCCAGAGAGTTCTCTCCTGCTTTTCACTATATGAAATTACAAGGAAAATTTGGTAATCAGTAACCCAGAAGAGGGCCCTCACCAGAAACCCAATCATGCTGGCACCTTAATCTAGGACTTCTAGACTTCAGAACTGTGAGAAATGAATTTCTGTTGTTTATAACCAAGCTAGCTTACAGAATTTTGTTGTATCAGCCCAAACTAAGGCAGATATATTATTTATAAATTTTGAGTTAATTTTGGCTGTAAAAATACTTCATATACATACTTATGAATCATTGATTGGTGATACACAATTCTAGGATCCTCAGAAGTATTTGGTTTTGGCAGTTCTGTGCTTAAAATTTGTAATAATTGTTACGACCCCATGGATAGGGAAGAATTTGAAAAACATACAATATCACTACTTTTATGGTATTTACTAACAATATAGCAGAAAGTAGAAGACCCAGAAAGGAGAGGACAGATGAGTTTTGTACCTATTTGCATGGTTATGTATGACCATCTTTTTCTGTACTTTCTGTGTATATAAGCCTGACTATATGATTTGCTAACCCTTCTTTTGCTTTCAAATGAACTGCCAACTCATATGAAATGTTTTATCACATCGCTTAAATGATTAGCAGAAATTGTTTTGCTTAAGCCTGCTTATTTTCAAATGTAAGCATTACAAAAGATCATATCTGAAAATAGTTTAGACATTAAGAATATTACTTGCTTCCAAATGCAACCCAAATAGGAGGACTGTTTAGTAATTTATAATACTTTGAAAAAATAAGGTCTTTATGTGCAATGTAGCACTTCTAAAAGTAAAAATGCTGCTGAAAATTTCCTTATATTGCTTAAATATATGGAACTACAAGGCAGCTGGATATTGCAAATAGCGTTGCATAAATTATATAAACTTGAATAGAGCAGATTTAAAATGAGTAGGAAGAGCAAGTATCATTGGCTTTTCAAAGGAAGTGTTGCTGTTTGACAAAACACCACACATTCCCCAAAAACATATGTTAATTTGCAAAATTTGGATCTATTCCTCATGGATCACATTTCCATAGGGGAATTAGAGACATTTATCCACTGAAATTTTAGTGACATATCAGCATCTACCATAATTCTGAGTTAGTGGGAAAGTAAATCAATTGGTGATGACTGAAGCTTCTAATAACAAATAATAAAGTGAAACTTATATTCAAGGAATGAACTAAACTTCTATTTCAAGCCAGAAAGGTATCCTTAGATATTGATAGATATTGATAGATAAATAGTGTTTAATAAAATAACATTTGAACTTTACCAGTTCTGAAATATTTACTATATGAATTCAATCATGAGCATTATCTTAATGCTTTCTTCTTCCTTAGAGCATTCTATACAGTTTTATCAAAGATGTGCACCAGTTAAAATAGTTAGGCTTTTCATAACATTAACATGGCGAATAATGTTTTCTATGCTTACATTGCTTAAGATATGGATTATTTTAATGGACATATTAGTGACTTTGATTATGGAATCGTTTGATTAGACACAATCTTTGGAGAATTTATATATGTATTTAGGGAATATATACATATCTTTAAAAAATGTGTTGCTTATGAAAAATCCTATTGGAACAATTACAGTGGGGATTATCAGTCATTCCTAACACAGTTTGGAAATCATATGTCTTAAAACTACTCATCTGGGGCACCTGGGTGGCTCAAGTTGGTTAAGTGTCTGCCTTTAGCCCAGGTTGTAATACCACTGTCCTTAGATTGAGTCTCTTATCAGGCTCCCTCCTTAGTGGGGAGCCTGCTTCTCCCTCTCCCACTACCCTCTGCTTGTGCTGTCTTTCTCTCTCTCTGTCAAATAAATAAAATCTTAAAAAAAAAAACAAACCAAACCCAAAAAACAAACTACTCATCTGACATAATTGTAAAATAAATGAAAAGTTTCTAGGTTTCTTGACAGATGTTGGCAAGGATATGGAGACAGGCGAACTATTTTAGACTGTTGGTGGCAATGCAAACTGGTGCAGCTACTCTGGAAAACTCTGGAAGTTCCTCAAAGAGTGAAAAATAGAACTGCTCTACCACCCCATATTTGCACTACTAGGTATTTATCCAAAGGATACAAAAATACTGATTTGAAGGGAAACATGAACCCCAATGTCTATAGCAGTACTATCAACAATAACCAAGTTATGGAAAGAGCCCAGATGTCCATTGACTGATGAATGGATAAAGAAATTATGTATATGCAATGGAATATTACCTAGCCATCAAGAGAATGAAATCTTGCCATTTGCGACAACGTGGATGGAACTAGATTGTATTATGCTGAGCGAAGTAAGAGAAAGGCAATATCATATGAGTTCACACATAGGTGGAAATTAAGAAATAGAACAGATGAGCATAGGGGAGGAGAAGGAAAAAGAAGATAAAAAACAGAAATGGAGGCAAAACATAGAGACTGTTTTTTTTTAAGAGAGAGAAAGCGCATGAATGCAAGCAGGGGGCTCAAGAGGGCAAAGGCAGAGGGAGATGAGATCTGAGATCTGAGCGGAGATCATGACCTGAGCTGAAATCAAGAATCCGCACCAACTGAGTCACCGCAGTCCCCCAAAAGACACTTAAGTATAGAGAACAAACTTGAGTGTTGCTGGAGGGGGTTGTAAGTGGGGGATGGGCTAAATGGGTGATGGGTGTTAATGAGGACACTTATGATGAGCACTGGGTGTTGTATATGAGTGATACATCACAAATTCTACTCCTGAAACCAATATTACTCTATATATTAACTAGCTTGAATTTAAATAAAATCTTGGAAGAAAATAAAAAAGTTTCTAGGGTTTTTTTTTTTATGTGACAATGTTTGATTAAAGTAGTTTTATGTTTTCCTAAAAATGAGACTGATTTCTGCTAAGAAAGACTTAAAATTTATTAAATAAAACCATTCTTTGATTTTTTTTTTTTTTTACAGTCACTGGAAACTTTAGCTTGAATATATCTTTACATACTAGAATTTCTGGCCACACAATTTTACTTAATAAGATCCATAAGTCTCTGTTAACCTGCAGATAAAAAGAAGAGTAAGTGAAAGAATTTGGCCTTTCCCCCTTTTCCTTTGTAATTTCATCTCACTTACTGCACTTGCTTTTGTCTTTTTGATACACACTCTTTAAATATTGTTTTGAACTTACTGACTCAAATTAAGATACAGGGGAGTAACATCAAACTGAAACAACAGACTACCTGCATTTCACAAGGATAACTGCAAATTGCTCTTAGGTTAGAAAGTCTAATTGAATTTAAAAAAGTGGTAGAAGTTATAGCTGAAGCACATGCAAAAAAGACTCAGGATTTTCAATTTGACTGTAAGCTCAATATGAATCAAGTGTGATGTGCCTGCCTTGAAAAGCTAATGCCTTTGAAGACTCTATTAGCTTTGAAATGTGACTGAGGTTGGATGGAGGTTGGGTGGGGAGGGGGAAGGGGAACACCCATATATTAAGAACAGTAAAAAGAAACTAAGGGTATTTAGCTTGGAGGAGAGAGAACTCTAGGGGCAGGTATGATAGCTGTCTTAAAATAGTTGAAGAACTTCAATATGGAAGGATAAAACTGCAGCAGGAGGTTTAGGCTATTTTACATCTGAGGAAATTCCAGTTACGAGATTATATGGTTTTCTGATCAATGGTAACATCTTCAGGAAACAATGAAGATATTCACTAATAAATTATAATTAACTGAATATTTAATGACCTGCTTTTCAAGCATTCCCTCATTGGTGACCCCAAATGTTATCTGTGTTCACCAGCAGTGATGAAAACATCTGAAAGATGATGCTGAAGCAAAGAAATATAATTGGGCCTTGGGGATTTGGAAAGCTCAGTAGGGTTAGTCCTTTTTAGAAACTGTGCTAAGCATAAGCTGAGAATCCCCCAGATCTTGGAATATATATATATATATTCTCTTCATGGCTGTACCTGAGATCTAAAGGATGGTATCTTGGGCTTATATCATTCAGTTGAAGGCTCTGAAGGATGGATGACAGGCCCATTCTTAAGCCTATTAAGTGAAAATTATGGCACTGCAGACTACAGACTCTAAAAAACCTCAGTAATTGACACAGTGATTTAGGATCATCTCCAAATGCAACATGTGACACTCATTGCTGTTGAAACCAGCAACGGTGTAGTCTATAAACACAGAAGATACTTATACATCTGTATTTTTCCATTCATAATTTATGAATTGAATCATTGATCAGAATTGCCAGATTATGCCTATTATAAATATGGGCAATGGTCTTGCAATTTTCTTATCCTAGGTGTATTGGGAATATGTTTCCTTGGTGATAATGAAGTTAACCAAAGCTCATTACTGGTGGTGTATAGCATTAAGGTTTAACTGCTAAGGACAAATTCTAGTTAAGAGTGAATGGCTTTCCATTAATTTATAATAGGATTCACAGAAGCCTAATATACATAGAGCAAAATATTCATTTGAATTAAATGGAGAATTTCTGACATAACACTAAGATTACATAGAAACAACAAAATTGTCTTTAAATAAACCACCTAGGTAACATCATTGATTCCGCAGTCAAAGAAATTATGATCCTTGGGGACTGGGAGCAATAGATATAAATGCTGGTTTTCAGAGCATCAAAACTGTTTGCTTCAAAGAGGATAGCTTAAGGAGATGAAACAATTCTGAGACCCTGTCAAAAGACCTTTTGGCCTCTTAAGAAGTCGATGGAATTTGACATGCACTGCAGGATTTGTAAAGTAGCTCCCTCGAGATATATTCAACAAGAGTTTTTGACTGATGGTAGTTGTTCTAAGCCATCCATTTCCTTAAATCTTTAAGAAGGTTTCTATTTATTAAAGGAAAAGAGAAAGGAAAAGAAAGGCAGGAAAGGAAAGACATGCCCTGGAAAAGGGTAATTATTTCATGACATATGGTACCAGTGGCCCTGCTGTTCTAGAAACGACTCAGATGAACAAACAAATCAAAGAAACCAGAGACAACTCGGATGCCGCGGTGACCACTGATTTTATTTGTGTATCTGGGGTCTTCAGGAGAGAGCTCCCTAAGAGCTAGAAAAAAAGAAGAGTGTTTATAATAAAGAGAAGTGATAATTGAAGGTCGACCTGTGGCTACATTCTGTTTCTAACATTCTTACCAGCTTTCCTCCTGTTGTTAATCAAGGAAAACTTACATTTGCCATTTAAATGGTGATTCAAAAATGAAAATCAATACCATTTTCCATTATTTTTTCCATTTAAAAGAGTCAGTTGACCTTACCGAGTTACTCCTCTAGGTAGAGGTAAATGGCTTAAGACCGGGAAGGGTGTGCTTTTGTGTGCTTTTCACGATGTGGCAGTAGTCCCCTTCGTGGTGATAGTGACAAATCGTACTGTCCTACTCTGTGTGTGTTCAGTCCAGATACACCTAACGAGTGTATCACAGAGGAGTTGAGGCCCAGTGAGACAACTCTGTGTGTGTGTGTGTGTGTGTGTGTAGGGGCCCTCTCCAGGAAGAAGGTTTAGTCAGCTTAAAAGAAGGAACATGTTTCTTTCACTTCAGGAGGTGCAAGGAGGGAAGTTTTTATGAACCAGTTTCTAAGTTGTATTCTTTTCTGCCCTAGGATTTGCTAAAGCAAATAAATATTTATAGTATCAACAGATTTTAGTTTTATGCCTACTCTGTATAAAGCCAGGTGTTGGAATTCGAGAAAAAATAGGAAACAAGACATTGCCTGTATTTCAAAGAGGCAAGTGTCAAAGCTTAAACACTTCCCACTCCTGTCAGATTAAGTAGGAGCTGGTAGAGACAGAGAGTACCTTAAACATTTCTTAGAGAGCTGATTACTGCCTGTGCTATGGTGGCCTCTAACCACTTACGGCTACTTAAATTTAAATTAATGAAGATTAAATACCATTAATGATTCAATTTTTAATCCAGTCACACTAACCACATTTCAAGCGCTCAGCAGCCACATGTGGCCTGTGGATTTTGTATGGGGTAGTGCAAAGATAGAATACTACTGTCATTACAGAAAGTTTTATTGAGCAGCATTGCAAAATATCCTAGAAAAACAATAGTAGTAGTAGTAGCAGTAGTAGCAGTAGTAGTAGTAGTAATAGTGAAGCACTGGCCATGGATTGAGTCAGGCTCATACTACTTTGTGTGACTTGAAACATCTCCTTTCTTTCCTTTTTTTTTTTTTTTTTGAGATTTTATTTATTTATTTGACAGAGATCACAAGTAGGCAGAAGGGCAGGCAGGGGTGGGGGAAGCAGGCTCCACACTGAGCAGAGGAGCCCGATGTGGGGCTCAATACCAGGACCCTGGGATCATGACCCAAGCTGAAGGCAGAGGCTTAACCCACTGAGCCACCCAGGTGCTCCGAAACTTCTCCTTTCTTGAATTCAGTTTCTTTTCCAAATGAGGACATTGTTTGGGAACCCACTAGGTGTGTTCAGCAGTGATGCAAAATACTGTAAGGTTCTGTTATGGAACAGAGGTAAGAATCATCCTGAAAGCACACTTCTTGTTTTAAAAGTTTCTGAATGAATAATTGCCTCTCAAACTGATATTTGACTTTGGTTTCTTTCAGGGGTCAGGCCTGTTTGGCTTCTAATAAGCAAATAAACAAAACTCTAAAGTGTCACTGCTGATAAGAGAGTACTGTTCCATACATAAAAATATAGTGCTAAAAGATTTTTCATAATCCGTATTATCAGCCAATCTACTAGCATCATTTGAATTGTAAATATTAAGCTTGTTTTGGTAGCCATGGCTGAAATGAAAGTCTAAAAGTATACCGTAGTTAAATTTGTGATTTTATTGAGAATTGTTTTCACTAGGGAACTCTCAGCCTGTCGGATTAAAATGGTAAAGAGACCTTTTACTGCAAGAGCTCTGACAGTTATCCCCTTAGCAAAGTTTGCTTTTGTGATAATTACACCTACTCTTGTTTACCAAATGAATCACTTTTCAGTGCTGCTTTTAACCTTGACTGGTTTCCCCTTATGATTATTTTTTGCTATGAAGAGATATTTAGAAATACAGTGCACATTTTCTGCTGCTCTTTTTCAAGTGATATTTACTCTTGATTTTCTATATAGCAGATTTCAAGGTTCATTTTAGGGGGCAGTTAAAGTGGGGGAAAATGTCAGCAGTATGTCTTTCATCAGCAAGAGTATCGGTGTGCAGTGGTTAGTCAGGAATAATTCTGTCCAATTTCCATGTCTCCCTTGGGCACATAGTAGGGCACACAGGAGCCATCAAACCCATGAGGCATTTTGGGAGGAAGAGTTAAAAGGATTTAGAGACCTAGAGAGGAGAATGAGACAAATGGTTCTAGTAAGTAAGTTAGGTTGGGCTTGGTGGGGTAGGTTTCTCCATAAAGCAGAAAAAACCCTAAGGTAGAAGAATGTTGAGATACTGAAATCATGTACTGGAATTCAGGTTCATGTTTTGTATACACCGCTGATTTTTAAATGTAACACTCGGTAATAATCAAATGTCCCAAATTCTAAATAGAAGATCCTATAATAAATTCGGAATCTGCCTCCATTTGCAGGGGCACTAAGAGATTTTTCTTTATGGTAGTCATACAGCAATAGAGAAGGCAGAAAAGGTATCAGAAAGTATCAAGAATGCCTGGAGGGGTTCCTGGATGACTCAGTCTGTTGAGTGTCCAACTCTTGGTTTGGACTTGGAGGCTCAGATGGCAATCTTAGGGTTGTGGGACTGGGCTGAGTGGGAGTCCACGCCCAGCGTAGTGTGTTTGTGGCTCTCCCTTCCCCTCTGCCCCTCCTCCCATGCATGCACTCACTTTCTCTCTCTCTCTCAAATAAACAGGTACTTAAAAAAAAAATTTAAAGAATGTTTGGAGATATTAGGTGTAGCAAGACTCCCCCCTCCCAAACCAAGGGACAACCTAGGACAGAAGCACAGGAGCAGCCTCTGGGCAAATCCAAGTAGCCCTAAAGCACAGAAAATGGTTTCAGAGGCTGTTGAAACCTGGGACCATGATTTGAGGTAAAAAGAACCTGGGAAAGGAGAGGTGAAGTCCCAATAATTTGATATTGCTCCTCCAAGATGAAATGCGCTGAGGCGGCAAGGCAGGTGTAGATGCATAGACACATGCAAACACAAACATAACCACGTCTCCAAAACCTTCCCTGTATTCCATGTCCCTCACCAACCCATTGTCTTTTCTATCTCTCCTTTTTCACCATCAGCTTACAAGTCCACCCTGGTTGCAAACTTTGGCTTGCTGTTCAATTCTGAGCCACTACATTGTGGCTTCTACCACACCCCTGCACTGAAAGTGACCTCATTAAAATCACCCATGCCCTGTGGAGACAGTGAAACTACACACAGTGGATTCTGCAAGTTCATACCTTTCTTGACCTCAGTGACCACTTTGCCCTTTGAAAACACACTTCACTCAGCTTTCATGGCACCATGCTCTTTTGGTTTTCCTATCTCCCGTCTTTGCAAACTCCTGTCCTTAGAGTTACATTCTAACTATTGGGATCTCTGATGTGGGAAACAAAGGCAGAAGAAAAATTATTAAATTTCCTTACTGCCTACAGCCCACTAACAAGTCCTTGAAACAGGCAAAGTGACATTCCTATGGGGACTCAACTGCCTCAATGTTAATACTTTGCTAAGCGCAAAAGGCAGTCTTAGCCCAGCTTCCAGGATGTAAATGTACTTTACATTTACATGTATGTAAATGTACTTTAACATACAAAAATTCCTTTGGAAACTTCTTTATCTCTGCCCCCACCACTCCAAGTATATGTTGGCAATCATCCTCCAAGCATATGACCCACTGATATACATCTGAAGGGTCTTATGACTGAGTTTTTTGCTAAACAGTAATAAATGACCTTTCCCAAGAAAGGCCAAACCCCTCAGGATCCTGGAAACCTTGTTTCCAAAATACCTGGGAGACTTAACACTATCCCTAAATCCACTCCCAACCTGAAGGTACATAATGGGCCACTCCTCATGATCCCAGTGCAGCTCTTTCTGCCCAGGGGTCCTGTCCCTGTGCCTTAGTAAATCCACCTTTATGCACCAAAGATATCTCAGGAATTCTTCCTTGGCCATTGGCTTTGAACCCTGACATCTTTCCTAATCAGTCTCCACCTGGGGTGTCTTCTTTTCTCACTCCCTACACTTATTTTGGGCAGTTGCATCTACTCTCAAGATTCAGATGCTTCAAATATACTAGTGATACCTAAATGCACACTATTTTCTATTGACCTTCATAAAGAGCATAGCCATGACTTGAATTCATCTTTTCACTGTCTATTTATTTCCTTTCCATTATTTCCCATTTCATTAAATTGCTTCATTCCCAGCAATTACTCAGACAAAAATACCTAAGGGTACTTGATTCCACCTTAGCCTTAAATCCCTGCCTTCTAACGACAATCAATTAATTGCCAAGGCCTATTATTCTACCATCTAAAAGCCTATTGATTCTACCATCTAAAAGGCCACCTTTTTTTTTTTTTTTTCTATTCCCTTTTCTACTGCCCTTGATCAGGCTATTGTCTCTCCTTCTCTCTCTCTCTCTCTTTCTCTCTCTCTCTTTTTTTCAATTTATGTAGTAGCTTCCTAACTGTCTCCCATACTATAGGATTTTATATCTGCAATATACTTATTATAAAGCCTTAGAATGATCTCTTAGAAACACAAATCTGATTCACAAAATCCCATCCTTAAAATCCTTCAGTAATTCCTATTGTCAGCAGGATAAAATTCCTTTAGGTGGTTGGTAAAATCACCCAGGAATTTGCTCTGTGTCTTCTTACCTCATCCCTAGGAATATTTCCTCTCAAACTCAAGGCTTCCAACTTTGATTTCTTTCAGTTCTCTTTTTTTCACATTTTCTTTTATCTCACCACCTTCACACAGGTTGTTTGTCTTTCACTAACACCCTATTTTTCTGATTACCTTTAATAAAGTAAGAAAGGTAGGGAGGGAGGGACAAAGCGCCTTCTCCCTCCCCCTGCCCTGCAAGAAGAAACCACTCTCACTCCCTCTTTGGGAGCCTTGTAGGATCACTTTGCTATCACTCAATAAGCTGCCACCACTCTCCATCTGGTTTACCTTTTCACTCGTCCAAGGGGCATGACCAAGAACCCCAGGCACCACAGGAAGAGAAATTCTGTAAGACCTCCTCACCTTTCAGATCTTATGGCAGACACCACTCTCTTCAGGAAAATTTTCCTGACCATTTAGACCAGGTTAGGCCCCCTCAACAGCAGCTTTCCAAGAGAACCCAAACAAGAAAAGTATTTGACTTTTCATTTTCTGTCTTTCCTATAAGTTATAAGTTCTGTGAAAGCCTGAATTTTGTCAGTTTCACTCTGTTGTTTCCATTAAATGAATCAAAGATTCTCTCATACAGAAAACATTGAAACCAATACAGAAGCTATAAATATGCATAGTTGTATGTACTAAATAGAATATATATCTACATTCATTAATTGGGTTAGCACATTTCAATATTATGAGCTAGAGACTCCGGTACAGAGGTAACTCCATATACAATTTATACAGCATAAACAGGCATTTCTGCCATGCACAACAACATATGTGTTCTTGGATAATTTTTGTTCTGCAAAATTGCACACAAAATAACGGCTTATTGGAAAAACCAGAGTTGAGCAGAGATTCAAAACCAATGTAACTTTTTGAGTAAAGCATTAACTAAAATATTAATTGGTATCTGAGAATACAGCACAAATAGCAGAGGCAGGCAGCTCAGTGTGGCTGGTATTAGCCTCAGGGAACAATTTTTTAAAAAAACTGCCAGAACAATGGGTTGGAAATGCTGGCTTGTGGGCACTGAGATGATGCAGACTAACTTGCGCTTTGAGCTGGGGGAGGGAGAGTGGGGAGGGTTCTGCCATTTAGGGCTCATGGGAGGAAGAGACAGGCCACAAGCTGAAAGCTGTACAAAGCTGGCAGCTAGCCTCTCTGGGAAAAGAGCCCCTTGTTCAGGTACTCAGTTTTACTTAAAGTACAGCTCTGAGTATAGCAGCTGAGGTGAGGGCTTTTTCCTTTCCTGATGAAAATTCTAATTCTACTGTGGCTATTCTGGCTCCCTTTCTCTTGAAAAACCTGCATGTAAACTTCCTTTATTTCCCAAGTCTTGATCATGTGTAAGGTAATCAGTGTTAGAGAAACACACATGGGATCAGAACAGACTGTTTTTGCACACTTGGCAAGTGGTTTTGGATTGTGTTCTCATGACTGTGGATTTCTATAATCACATTCATAAGAAAAAAACTCAAAAGCTAAAAAAGTTAACCCTTGCTTAAGATGGTGAAATAGTATGTACTTAGTAGAGGTGAACATAGAAGTGCTTTGGGAGTAAATGTGTGTGTGTGTGTGTGTGTGTGTGAGAGAGAGAGAGAGAGAGAGAGAGAAGGAGGGAGAGAAGAGACAGATAAAATGGGTCTGGGTTCAATAAAGGAGGCAGGATTACTATGAGTTTTGTGGAATATGAATTTTGTGATAAGAATAAGACCTTACCCAACAAGAGACCCATGGGAAGTAAGGGTCTTTTGAAAAGAGGAGTTGTAGAGAATTATAGAAAAATTAGTCCCCAAGATGTCTGAAGCACTGATGTGGATGGACAGATAGAAACTTGCAAAGGTGGGACGCCTGGGTGGCTCAGTTGGTTGGGCAGCTGCCTTCGGCTCAGGTCATGATCCCAGCATCCTGGGATCGAGTGCCACATCGGGCTCCTTGCTTGGCGGGGAGCCTGCTTCTCCCTCTGCCTCTGCCTGCCATTCTGTCTGCCTGTGCTTGCTCTCTCGCTCTCTCTCTCTGATAAATAAATAAAATCTTAAAAAAAAGAAAAAAAAAAGAGAAACTTGCAAAGGTGTCTGGGAAGGCTGGTATCTCCAGCTGATGGAACAAGACAGGGAGGAGAGCTCCTAAATTCTGTTGCCTCTGCACACAGCAGGGGTCCTGGATCCCATCAGCAGAACTGGTTGTTGGGAAGAACAGCTGTATGTGGCACAGGGAGACTGAGGACAGGTTGGAACTTGGCCAGCAGTTCTGTGCTTGTCACTTCTCATATCCTACCGCAGTGACTTTTGGAGAGGAATGGTATCTTCACTGTGCCTTCCGAATCATGCACAGATTTTTCTTGTGGCAAACTTAAATTGGAAGAATTCAAAAGAAGGGATTTCTTGGAAATAGAGTCCCAGCTAAGGCAAGTTGACATAGTAAAACACACTTTGATAAGTTAGTCTGCAGAGGGAGGCAAGTGTCAAATTTTGGAGAGGCCAGAACTCAGGACTCACATTGTGTTCTCAAGAGAGAGTGTTGTGCCACCATCTTTGCTTTTTAAGATAATTGTGGCAATGGTGGGATGAGCTGGATCGAAGAGGCACTAGAGGTTTTGGAGTCCAGTGAACCCCTGAAATGGTGCTGGGTACTGTTATGAAGAACTGAACTAGAGCATGACATGAGAAGTAAAGAAAGGAGAAAATGTTAAAAAAAAAATTAAAGGAAATTTAGTTCAAATCAGTTGTTTGGATTCTAAGAGGCACATGGTCCTAAATGATTCAGAAATTAGAGGAATTTCTGATAACACTGCTCCCATGTGGCTCAGGTATCTCTGGGCCTTTGTTCGTATAGATCTCTTTTCCTGGAACAATTTTCTAGATATTTGCATTCTCATTCCATTCAAACCTGGGATCAAATATTACATCCCCATGGAGTAAGTTAAAATAGTATGCCCATGTTCTCTTTCCTTTATTTTATATTTCTTCACAACATTTATTACCACCTGATGTTATAATATATTTATTTTATTTTCTAAAATTTTATTTTATTCCTTCTCCACATATGAGAATTCCGTGAAGGGAGAGATGTATTCTGCTTTGTTTATTGCTGTATCTCTGACTCTTCGGTAAAGAATGAGTGGTCCATGTGACCTTGGTCATGAGTAGTGCTGGAATTTCAGCAACAGGCTTTAAAAAAAAAAAAAAAAAAAGTCAGGAAGTGCTGTGAGTAGAGGCACTGACCTGTCAATGGAAGCAGAGTTTTATCCTTCCTAAAGAGATGAGTTTTTTATATGGGTACACTATAGATCAACTTTGTTGGGATTCTGAGATGTGGCGATATTCTTATGGGTGTTTCCATCTGGGTCAATAGATGCCCTTATCTAAACCCTAATCACTAGAATGACAAGGCTCAGGAAAGTTCTAATTCCAATTGAATGCTTAGAAGGTCAAGAAACTCATCTAGTTCATAACTCAAACTGTTGGAGTGCTGAAGTTCAAACTCTACCACTATTGTGGATGGACTTATAATTCCTTGCCAGGAATCTAATAGATTAGCTGTGGCTAATGGTTTTGATGGAAAATCTTCCACACCCACAGTTGGGCAGGATTGGAGCTTTTGAGAAATGACAGAATAGCATGAGGTGATTTCATGAAAAACTATTATTCAGTAATCATGCTGTACCTCAGTGCTGCGCATGAGCCAATCAGCACAACCCCTGCAGATCTGAGACAATGATTGCATGCTTCTCTGTGTCCTACGTAGTTAGGCAACAGAGTCTGGCTTGAGGACAGGGGAGTCAAATTCTACTAAGGTGCTGAATAGTCGCGTGGGAACAGTTAGTAAGCAGAACAAGGACATGGGACACAGTGGAACAAGACACTGGGAGCATCTCACAGAAACCTCAGAATTTTTGTTTGTGGTTGAACCTCAAAACAACATGAAATAAGTGTTATCTGTGTTTGCTCCCAGAGTAGGGGCTTGGGATAGGTGTGGGATCCTCTGTGTGGGAGATTGCCCAGGCATTGAAAGCCAGATGGACAAAGCAAAAATGTCTTAGCTAGAATGCTAAAAATAAACCTAATCAAATGCTAGCTTCGGTGCCTCCCGTTAAGAGTCACAAATCAGTGTTGGGCAGTGTTGATCAGAATGAAAACTGATTTAAGTATGGTTTAGGGTGCCAGGGTGATTGCTGTGAGCAAAACTGGAGTACTGGTGGATGTCTTCACGTGCCAACAGGTGTGGGGTGTTTTTGAGTGCTTGTATTTGGGTGAAAGTTGAATTGTTTTAAGACCAAAGACAATCCTGTAACTCTCTCATCTACTATGAATTCAGCTATGTTGCAGACCATGGCATTTCATCTGCTATTTATCTTTCAGAAAATACAGCCTAGTGCTGCAGAAATGGGCCATCTATATTAAGGTACAATTACTTGATTCATCTCAAAGAATTGCATATGCATAAATGTATGAATGTGAGTGTGTGTGCACACGTGTGTGTGCATGTATATATTCATAAGTGATGTGAATCTCAGAGAAGTCCAGTCCAGGCTGTGGAGAAGTCTCTACTGGTTCTAATATTCTCTGCTTCTCCCTTCCTGGTGAGGGTGCTCCATGTCACCAAGATAACTTTAAGGTTATCATGATCAGCTGCATTGGCTTTAGTGGGTCATTTGTAAATGTCAGAATCAGGGCCCCAGGAATTATAATAAGCAAAGTTTCCAGACCAGATAACTCTGCTGGTATGTTCATTAGTCTTTTAGTGAATGGGTAAATTTTTTATGATCAAGATGTGTATCAGTGCCACTGTCCTGTTTAATTATAGGGACAAGAAATAGGCAGACACACTGATGTGGCATTCAAGTGAGGGGGAAAAAAAAGTAGAGGAATTATTACAGACGTCTGGATGGTGTCCTTAATTCCCCCTCCAGCTATTGAATCTCAGCTGTCTGCAATCAAGAACTGAGTCACAAAATGGCTTGCATTGTGTTGCTATTTCAGTTTGACAGGCAGTCTTTCAGCATGGAAATTGTGAACAATTCACCAGGTTTTTAAATTTCTATAAGAAAAACATTTAAATGCTGTTAGAACTTCAGCTATAATGGCACTAAGTATAACTCTACAAAAATATTTTAATAATTGTGTGAATATTCAGTAAAACCTTACCTTATTAAATTGAAAAGTAAGGTACAAACTCCCCTACCACAAGCAGATTTTAAATTAACTGTATTCAGATAAACCAATAATTTTATCAAAGGAAAGTAGGGCAATTATTTTGCATAATACACAATTTGGGGGGAAAAAAAGATACTCAATTAATTGGCATTTCTGAAAACAGCAGATATTTTGAACCACTTATTCTGCTGAAAAAGTTTTACTGAGTTGTCATTTTCCTAGCTGAGACAAATATTCCAATCTGCAAATATTTATATTTGCTGTGTACATGCATTCATATCGTTTAAACTAGATATCTGTATATCTCTCCCATCTGCATACACAGGTATGCATCCGCAGGAAGGATGCAACACCCTTTGGCTTGGTGTGTGGGAATATTTATCTGGGGTGATTATTTTTGACATTTTAGAATGTTGCTGCTTCCCTCTTGGAGGAGTCATTTTGGAGAAATGGATGAAGGGGACCTCAAGTGCTTGCAGCAAATAGGCTCCTTATCATATTATCCAAATACACCATTGTATTTATAAAAGTTTTTAAAAAATGCTATGAATGCTTATTTAAAAGGACACTCAGGTGGCATGCTGATTCCTCAGAAAGGTGGTAAGCTCTTGAGGCTGCCTGACCAGGAAAGGCAGGGAGAAAGAGTAATTTAACATCATTCTCATCTGTTCCTAATGGACTTTGCAGTGCTTTTCTTCCTATTTCTTCCCATTGTTTTTCAACCTAATTACTAATAGGTGGCTGAAATGGAGTCTCTTAATTGTTTTTCACTTTTTACAAATTCCAAATGCACAGTTTGGAAATTGCAGTTCGTGCATTGGGGGATTTTCCTCCTCTTGCTCACCCTCACTCCTGGGTTTGTTTTTTTGTTTTTTTGTTTTTGTTTTCAAATTTTGGTTAGCAGTCTCTTTCATGTACCAAAGGGCAGTTGGAAATAACTGAAAAGTTGTCTCATTTGGGAATTATCTGAAGTAAGTAAATAAATAAATAAGCAAGACTAATAATTAGGCAGCTCATTGACTAGGCTTTTGAACCAGGTAAAGTGGGAAAGAAATTATTCAAGTTCCAAACCTTTCTACTTGCAAATTAGCCAAAATCAATTGCGTTTTAAGCGTTGCATCACCTTGATTGATTTTAAAATGGATAGCACTTCTCTGTTCACATTTACGGTGAGCTGTGAAGGACTTTGCAATGGGCATCTTTTTTACCATGTTCTGCATTAAACTTTTCAATAGTGCCTACTTTTTAATGTCGAACAAGCTTTACTGCAGAGTGCAGTCTGACTTTTCTTGAAACACAGCCTTCAGATTATATCTATTTCTTTATTTTATACAGCATTCTCCTGTTTCCTTAAAATCCCTAGCAGGTTCTAATTAATTCCTTTAAGTTAGAAGAAATATTTTTGGAATTTTAGGTTTAAAATGGACATCAGTAAGACAAAATGCCTTATGGGGAAATGAGTAAAAGCCTAAAATTTCTATGGTTCAATGAGAGTCAAAAGAAGGGAGGGGGAAATTACTGGTTTTCAAACCAAAAGACAGATTTTGAACACTGGCCTGGAGAACGTATTTGTGACCTTGGACAATCTTTAGACCCCTCTACTCCCACCTCACATCTTTTTTTTCCCCCTCCCCCTCATCATACATTCTTTAAAAATTAAATTAGAAAATGTGAATTTGTTTGACAGAATTTGTTTGACAAATGTGAATTTGTTTGACACAAAAAGAACAACCAGTAAATTCCATTTTTCTTTCCCAAATGCAAACCAGGACACATGATGAATTAAGTGAATGATTAATTATATGTCCAGTGTCTCCTCCATTTTTCCCTTTCCTCTACTCTTTCTTATTTCTTTGGTACACTTAATTTCACCAGAAAGTGTGGAATTAACTATACTACCACAGAATTTTTCTTCTGTTGTACTGCCAAGCTCATGCATTGAAAATGGAAAGTTAGGGATTATACATTACACTGGTGGTAATAAGTGGTAATAACTATGGTTGCAATCGATGGAAATGTCATGGTGATATAGGCTAAATAGGAGAACCCACATTTTATGTTTTTGGCACATATAAAATGCTTAAATACATGTTCATTTATCGGAGTTAGGGATGTTCCTCTAGTTAAGGACACCTGTGGCTACTTTGCTAGATTGTTTCATGAAGCATATACATTTTGTACAATGGGACGAATGGGACGAAAGTTAGATGGGCCACAGTTTGAGCGTGCAATATCATTTCTAATGATTAATCATTTATAAATATTGATAATCCAGTTTATTTTAAAAGACACTCTCTTGGCTGAGCAAGGATTTTAATTTGTAAAAATTGGCTGGAAATAAACATTGGTAATTAGTTTCTAGTTTGCATAAGCCTTGCTTCGCAAATATTTGCTCTTCTAAGGAGTTAGCAACGGGTGTTTGCATATATACAGGGATTTGTGGACAGTAACAGTGAAACTTCATTATGACTTTGGTAGCTGCCATCATGTATTTTACATGGGCTTCATATTTGATAAGACCCACCTGCTTCTACTCATCTCCTAGTAATCCAAATTTGACATTTGGAGGAGCCAGTTAATTTTCTCTAAGAAGCTGTGTTCTCACCTGCACATCCACATTCCCAGGGAAGCTCTTTTTTGTTGCTGTCGTTGCCATCATAGTTTATAAAAAAAAAGAGTTCAGGCTACATTTGGAGCTTTTTTTTTTTTTTTTTAAGATTTTATTTATTTATTTGACAGACAGAGACCACAAGTAGGCAGAGAGGCAGGCAGAGAGAGAGAGGAGGAAGCAGGCTCCCCGCTGAGCAGAGAGCCAGATGCGGGGCTCGATCCCAGGACCCTGGGATCATGACCTGAGCCGAAGGCAGAGGCTTAACCCACTGAGCCACCCAGGTGCCCCACATTTGGAGCTTTGAATAAAGATTTTTTTCCCCCTTCACATCCCCTTTTATTTGTTTATTAATAAAAATCATAGTAATTAAAAATGCTTTTGGTTTAAAGGCAGGGGTAGAACATTCTTTCTGAAGTTCAGGGATGAGGCCTCTGGCAACTTTAAAAATAAGCACTTCTGGTGTTTCTGACCAGCTCAGGGGATCTCACTCTGACACAAACGAATATAGAGCAAGGATGTCCAGAAAGAGGCACATTTGCCATAGAAGGTCTGAACCAGGAGAAAAGATTAGAACTTATGTTGCCATATAGTTTTATGTGGTTATATATATTTATAATTATATATGATTTTATATACTACCTATATCTATAGATCTGTCTATATCTATAATTCTATGCACCAGACCTTGAGAGTACTTTCTGGTATCCCAGTACCCTGATAGCCTCCATGAAAGCATTTTCTAAACCCGTCCCCTTCCCTTCTTCAAAAGAGGGCAGCTGTAAAAATAGTACAAAAGCACACAGGTGTGTTGTGGTGAGATAGTTATTACCAGTAGAATTTGCATCTGAACATCCTATGCACATTGGCCCTTTTCTGTTGACCTTGGTGTGTTTTGTCAAATTCTCTGAGATTATATTTTTGTCTCATTGGCATCTAGTTGACCTGGAAATTAGGGTTCACAATATCAGAGAAACATGATGGGAAGCAAAGTACTTAAGTTTTTGATCGTTCATGTTTCTTTGTTCTATTTTAGCTAGTTTTGCTGTTTTAACTCAATTGGAGCTTCTTCTATATGAGCACATATTGCTTTCTCAGCTTGGAATATCCATACTTGGCATAGCTAAAATAGGTTTCCCTGAACCCACAAGAATGGGTGCATGTCACCTTTATGCAGCCACAGAATACTCTAAACTTATGTAATATGTAATTTTTCCTTTTAATTATTTGGCTTTAAATTTTCTTTTTCATTTTATGTTTAGTATTTGGATTTTTGATGCATTTGAAATTTTTTGACAGCTTTATTGAGGTATAATAGATATATAATAAAATGCGCACATTTGAAAAGAATAATTTGAGAAGTTTGACACATATATATATCCAGGAATCCATCACCACAGTGAAAATAATGAACATATCTACTTACAAATGGCCTATCCCTTTGTAACCCCTCTATCCTGCACCTTTCCTCTACCCCAGGCAACTGATGGTCTGTTTTCTGCCACTTTAGTTTTAACTTTAAAGAATTTTTTAGTAATGAGATCATAAAATATGTATTTGTTTTCTGGCTTTTTTTACTTAGTGTCATTATCTTGATATTTATTCAGTATTGTTATATGAATCGGTTGTTTATTTCTTTATATTTCAAAATAATTTTTATTATATGAACTATAACAGTTTGTATAGCCATTCATTTGATGGTTATTTACAAATATTGGCTACTAAAAATAAAGCAGCTAGTAAATTCATGTATGAATTTGAAAAATTATTTTATTGTGGTAAGAATGATTAACATGATAGCTACTCTTTGAAAAAATTTTTAAGTGTCCGATACAGTATTGTTGAGTATAGTGACAATATTGTATAGCTGATCTCTGGAACTTATGCCTGTTGCTTAATTGAGACTTTATGATATATATTTTTATTTAATTTGGATGGGTACCTAAGATTTAAATAATTGGGTCTTAGGGTAGTATATATTTAACTTAAAAAAAAAATAAAGTCAGTTGTTTTTGAAAGTGGTTTTAACATTTTTCTGGGGAGTGGGGAAGGAAGAAGGTCTGTTTCCCCTGGGGAGGGTTGTAGCTGTCCGCCCACCTCTCACTGCCTCTTGCCCCTCAGTAAAATCTTAGACCGACCACACACACACACACACACACACACACACAGAAAATGGCCTTACCATTTTTTATTCCCACCATCAATGTATGAGAATCTCAGTTGTTCCACATTTTCATCTGCTCTAGTTATGGTCAGTCTTCTTGCCTTTAGATATTTGAATTGGGTGTGTAGAGATATCTCATTGAGATTTTAATTTTCATTAAATGTCTGATGACTAGACATGTTGAGTTATTTTTAAATATGCTTATTTATCAGTCCTACATCTTCTTTGATAAAGTATCTGTTAAATATTTTGTCCAATTTTTATTTTATTTTGTTTGTTTTGTTATTGTTGACTTTTGAGAGTCCTTTATATGTTCTGGATACACATCCTTTATTGGGCATATGATTTGTGAATATTTTTAATCAGACTTAGGTTGCGACTTGTATTTTATCCTCTTAACAGTATTTTTTGAAGAACAGAAGTACTTAATTTTGTTGAAGTGCAATTAATCATTTTTAATGGATGGTAATTTGAGTGTTATGTTTAAAACTCTTTGCTTAAGTAAAAAATCACAGAAATGTCCTTCTAAGTTTTCTTCTAGGAAGTTTCATAATTTTTGATTATACATTTAAATCTGTGATCCATTTTGAGTTAGTTTTTGGTATCTATCAATTTTCTTTTTTCCTTCTCAGATATTCAGTTGTTCCAATACCACTTATTTTAAAGATCATCATTTTCCACTGAATTTTATTTTTTCCTTTGTCAAAAAATCAATTGACCAGGGATGTCTAGGTGGCTCAGTCGGTTAGCATCTGCCCTTTGCTCAGGTCATGATCCCAGGACTCTGAGATGGAGTCCTCCATCAGCTCCTTGCTTAGCGGGGAGTCTGCGTCTCTCTCTGCCTATTGCTCCCTTTCTTGTGCTCTCTCTCTCTGGCAAAAACAAAAACAAAAACAAAAACAAAAACAAAAACAAAAACAAAACACCTTAAAAACAATTGACCATACATGTGTGAGATTATTTCTGAATTCTCTATTTTGATCTGTAATCTCCTGAGAACAGAAAATGTATCTTTTTATCATTGTTTACCCATTACTTAGCATAATACTTGGTCCATAAAGAAACTCTGTTCATTATTGAATAAAGTAAGTAATGACGTGATTACATAAATGTATGTAACTACAAAAAGAAACCAACTTTCTCATAGTGTGATATTGTTCCTATCTACTTCTCTGACTTTTCAAATTTACTCTCAGGAATCATTGAAATTTCAGGGCAGGGGCCATGTGGATTTGGGTTGAGAGGCAAGGACAGAAAGAAATATGGACATGTTTCTAATCTTATTTGTTCCATGTTATTTATATATTGCATTTCTATGTATGATTTAATCCAAGGAGCAATTGCAATGACCTATACAAAAAAGTATGAAAAATAACTGCTTTAATATCCTGCCTTTCCTAGTGTTACTTACATTTAACAGATTGTAGAGACCTTCCAAGGACTTAAAATACAGAACAACTAGTTGTGAAGTAGCTCATTGTTTTACTGGTTATTTGGAAGGTTTGGGGGACAAGAGCGCTCACTGGTGTCCTTTGAATTATACCACATAGGTAAATGCTTTCACTAATAATGAAAACTCAAGTGAGTCTTAAGAAGGGGAATAATACATGGATTTTCTGTGCCTGAATATCATTTTGATGAAAAGACAAAACTTCGACTTTGCTGATTCCCTCTTTTAAAATAATGATAAATGCCTGAAGAATTTGACATTCTGTGTTCAATATGAGATTGCAGTGCCTAAGATAAACAAGGAATTCAAAAAGAAATGAAAAACCCATTATTAAATAGCTCTAACATGTCTTGTGTAAAAAGCTGGAAAATAGGAGAGAAAAACCATTTCTGAGGAAACAGTTTACACACAAGAAGAAAGATTATTCAAATTGTGTGATAAACAAGAACTAACACAAAATCACAGTTATCTTCTTGGTCATGTAAGTTGTGCCTGATGTCAGACATTGGCTAGGATCCTGGTGTCAGTTTTTTTGTTTTGTTTAGTTTTAACTACTTATTTTGTATATTCTGCAGTGAAATGTATTAGAAAATATGAGACTTCTGTCACTACTATTTGATAATATTTTATTTGCTAAAATAAAAGAATCTTTGAATGTTAATAACTTATTTCAGAATTTCTTCAGAAAGACACTCAACTTGTGATGTTTGTTTTTTCCTGCTCAACATCAGTGACCTACATAGGCCACTGGCCTGGGCTTAAGGAAAAAAAAATGTTTTATCACAAAAGCCAATGATAGCTTTTGACATCTGTGCTAGATCCATTTCCTACCCGCTGTGCTTAATTTCAGAATTCAGTTCTATCATTAAAATAAAAACCTTGTTGGCTCTTCCATCGATGTGCCACATTACATCAATTTTCTCCAAGCATCATGTACAATTTCTAGGTACCAGTGCCCCCTGGACTTATTTGGAATTTCAGATCTTGCTACCCTGCTGTATGAATTGATCTTGTACATTGTGGGATGACATGTGACCCATGGAAGTACATTGTTTCTTGATTCTTTTCACTAACTCAAGTCCTGAAATGACCTATTTTTCCACATCTTTGCTGGTCTGACTTATGATTCCTCTCTCATCCCATAAAGATTATCTTTCCACTGGAAAGAAACTGGATGACATGGGTTTGGGCTAAGTATACATCTTCAGTGTCATCCTCCATCCTATGGTGTCTCTTGAATTTCAGGGTTTGTTTTTTTTTTTTCTTTTTAAAGATTTTATTTATTTATTTGACAGACAGAGATCACAAGTAGGCGGAGAGGCAGGCAGAGAGAGGCGGGGAGCAGGAAGCCCGATGTGGGGCTCGATCCAAGGACCCTGAGATCATGACCGGAGCCGAAGGCAGAGTCTTTAACCCACTGAGCCACCCCGGTGCCCCTTGAATTTCAGTTTTAAACAGCTACTGGGAATATAAACTCAGAGCCATTATTTAGCAGCTGAATAACTAAAAGACTCTGTCAGAACTTTGGGAGTCTGTGGCTGGTAGATTTACTAATGCTAGGGTTTTGAAATTAATGAGAGGCACAGGACAGATACCTTTGGTTTTGGAGAAGAGAAATTGATAGATTTTGAGTTCTTTACAGAAGAGATGTACATTTCCTTTAAAGAGACAGAAGCAGTATTCCATCTTGTTGAGCTTGCTTTGTAGTTGTTCCTAATAAGTGTACTTTTGAGTACCTAGTTACTAGTTTACTAGTTACAAAGAAGGCAGGTGCAATATATACTTTTCCATCTCTAATTCCCTCTTGGACAATGGTAGCTCCATCTATTCCTGTCCCTACAGCAAGAAACATAGGTGTTGTGTGTCCTGCATTCATCAGAGGATTAAACTCTTGTTTCTTTTTATTTTGATAACTCTATCTTATATCTGTTTTGTCTTTTTCTATATACATAGCTACAGCTTCCTTTCAGAGAATTATCTGGAATGTCTGCAGTAGACTTCTTGATTTATGTCATTTCTCTCTCCCTCTATAATCTCTCTAGAGAGATTTTTGTAAAAGGCAAATATCATGCTACTTCCCTTTTTAAAAATCTTTGAGGCTCCCTATCACATAGTACATAGCTTGGAAGTGGGAAAAGATAGGTAGAATGTGTGCAGAGCTTGCTACGTGACCCAGACATATGCCTCCCTTCCCAGATTGAGACTCAATGACTTACAAGATAGTAATAGCTAACAGTTATACCAGATAGTATTTTAAATGCTTTATATGTATTTGCCCATTTAATGTTCACAAATATCTGGATTCATTTTCTAGATGAAGGAAGCAAGTTATAACAAAGATTAAGTAATTTGTCCAAAAATAACAGAACTCATTAGGAGCAGGAGCAAGAGGCAGAGTGGAGATATTCTAGATCCCAAGAATATGTTGCTAAGCTGTACGCTGTGCTTGTTCTCTCAATGGAGCTCCAGTTTCTTGCTTCTATTCTTGTGAATATCAGTGATTTGCATGGAATATCTGCTATGTTTTTAATCTCCAACCTTCCAGCCTTTAAAAACTCCTTTAAAAACTCTTTCATGCAGGGCTAATTTAGTTGAAAGATAAGCTAAAAATTTTTCATCCTAGAATGATTTACCAAAGCAGGTAGCGAAAATCCTGGTAAAACAACATTAAAATAAGATACTTTCTCACTTACCTAGATACCTTAGATGTAAACCTGATTGAGGGAATCATAAAGGAACATGACAGTGTGAAACAGGAGTTGGCAAAATATACAAAAATTGTGTAACACATTTTCTAGGGAGGCATGCTGACTCAGATTTCTCTTTCTAGTAAAAGATGATTGAATCAGAGATTAAAATTAAAATCTTCCTTAAAAATTTTAAGAAAAACCTCCTAATCTCATTGACTGAAATTCTCTAAGAGGTAAATTACTGTTAATGAAGTAAGTTTGGGTTGCATGCAATAAATCATTGAAGCAAGTCAGTGGAATATCTGAAAAAGAAAGATGAAAAAAGACTCAGGTTCACATCCTTGAAACTACATTTCTGTGGTTGGCAAATGCAAAAAAGACAACTTTCAATGCTATGATATGACATAAAGGAACTTGTCATTCAGAAGGGATTGATCGTACCCTTTTAATCATTTTAATCATTTTATTGGGCATGTGTCTATCTATTCAATATTATGGTGACTTTGTTCAAGCATCTGTGTTCTTAAATTTCGAGAAGTACAAACTACTAACTAGCCACTTGAGCTGGAACATTTAGAGGAAGAACCACACACAGAAAGATGCCTTTTTATATGCATATTGCCTGAATCAACACAACACATTTACAGGCTTGATGTAGAAAGCAGGAGAAACAAAATCCTAGACGACAACATAGGCAGTAACCTCTTCAACATGGGCCACAGCAACTTCTTTCAAGACATGTCTCCAAAGACAAAGGAAACAAAAGCGAAAATAAACTTTTGGGACTTCTTCAAGATTAAAACCTTCTGCACAGCAAAGGAAGCAGTCAACAAAACAAAGAGGCAACCCATGGAATGCGAGAACTTATTCACAAATGACACTACCGACAAAGGGCTGATATTCAAGATCTATAAAGAACTCCTCAAACTCAACACACACAAAACAGATAATTGTGTCAAAAAATGGGCAGAAGATATGAACAGACAGTTCTCCAAAGAAGACATACAAATGGCTAACAGACACATGAAAAAATATTCATCATCATTAGCCATCAGGGAGATTCAAATCAAAACCACATTGATATACCACTTGACATCAGTTAGAATGGCCAAAATTAACAAGACAGTATACAACAGGTGTTGGAGAGGATGTGGAGAAAGGGGAACCCTCTTACACTGTTAGTGGGAATGCAAGTTGGTGCAGTCACTTTGGAAAGCAGTGTGGAGATTCCTTAAGAAATTAAAAATAGAGCTTCCCTATGACCCTGCAATTGCACTACTGGGTATTTGCCCCAAAGATACAGATGTAGTTAAAAGCAAGGCCATCTGTACCCCAGTGTTCATAGTAGCAATGGCCACAGTAGCCAAACTGTGGAAAGAGCCAAGATGCCCTTCAGTGGACAAATGGATAAAGAAGATATGGTCTATATATACAATGGAGTATTATGCCTCCATCAGAAAGGATGAATACCCAACTTTTGTATCAACATGGATGGGACTGGAAGAGATTATGCTGAGTGAAATAAGTCAAGCAGAGAGAGTCAAGTATCATATGGTTTCACTTACTTATGGAACATAAGGAATAACATGGAGGACATTAGGAGAAGGAAAGGAAAAGTGAATTGTGGGAAATTGGAGGGGGAGACATTCCATGAAAGACTCTGGACTCTGAGAAAAAAACTGAGGGTTTTGGAAGGGAGGGGGGTTGGGGGTGGTGCGTATTAAGGAAGGCATGTATTGCATGGAGCACTGGGTGTGGTGTATAAACAATGACACTTGAACACTGAGAAAATAAATTAAAAAAAAAGCAGGAGGAAGAAATTTCTAGGAACTAGAGAGTGGTAAATACAAATTAATGGTAAATTACCCATAATAACTGCTTTAAAAAGGTTGCATAAAATGGCATCAATATTTTCTTTTATGCACACATGCAGCACACTTTTTCTTTTTGGCATGTTTCCCAATTGTTTATTAATTTAGAGTGCAAAATAGTACTAAGGGAATGCTTGCATTACAGTCACATTTGTTCTCCCTACTCTCCTTACCTGAATTAGGTGTAAAATTGTTCCACTTTGATTTCATCTGTGATGAGATTTTTCAAGAACATTGCTTCATGATTGGGGAAGAACAACTGTGCTGCCTTCTGCTATAGAGTGGTTGGAATAAAGTGTGTTTATTTTTAAATTTTTTAAAAATTTTATTGAGATATAACCTTGTATACCCTAAGATTTGCCCATTTTAAGTGTATAGTTCAATGAATGTTCATATATTCATCATCCTCATAATCTAATTTTAGGAACAGTCATTCCCCAATTCTATCCACAGCCCTGGGTGACAGCTCATCCCACTTTCTATCTCAATATATTTCTGTCTCTCTGCGTTTGCTTTTTATGGATTCATATAATATGTACTCTTTGTAAGGCAGAGAGGGGTTGAGAAAGATTTTAGAAACTTTCTCTATTCTCTATAGAGGAATGGTACTCTATATTATAGGAAGTGTTAGAGTTGTATACCATTTGTACTTTCTACTTTGTGACCTTGGGCAGGTTTTTTTTCAGTTTCTTCATCTGTAAAATGGAAATAATAATATTACTTGTATTATAGGGGTTTATGGGGATGGAATGCATATTTGCATAATATACATACATTTTTTAGACTAGGGCCTGGCTAGTAATACTACATACTCTCTGTGTGTGTGTGTGTGTGTGTATGTATGTGTGTGTATGTGTGTGTATATATATATATATATAATATATATATTATATATATAAAAATAATATATATTATATATATATTTATATTTATAAGATTTTATTTATTTATTTGACAGAGAGAGGCACAGTGAGAGAGGGAACACAAGCAGGAGGGGTAGGAGAGGGAGAAGCAGGCCTCCTTCAAGCAGGGAGCCTGATGCAGTGCTTGATTCCAGGACCCTGGGATGATGGTCTGAGCTGAAGGCAGATACTCAATGACTGAGTCACCCAGGCACCCTTACATGGAATTTTTAAATGTTCTTGCTAGTTTGATTATCATCATTATACTTGCAGAACAGAAATATAGGTGGGCAGATTTTTGTCTTGGTGAATTAGTACTGTTATCCTTGAAGTGATCAGTGAATTGTAAATCTACCCATAGGGCAGGAAATTATAAACTAACTCTTCTCTTACAGGAATAAAATTGCCACATTAATGAATGGCAGCTTCCTAAATCATGAAGGAAAACTATAGTGAAGAGTGAAGAGTACATAATTTTTCCTGGGGACCAGCTAGTTGACTTTTCTTTACTTGGTGTGAATCACATGAGTTTGGTTCCCTTCTTGGGAAGCTCCCTCTTGATAATGGAGGAAAAGAATCAAGTGGTTACGGCAAGATTGCAAAATTTTCCTGCATTCTAACAGCAAAACAGAAGAATGTCCTTTTAAAAAAGTCCTGTAGCAAGGCCAATTTTTGCAGCATACTTCAAAATAATCTCTATTCATCAACTACTCTGTCACTTCCAATAGACCTTTTTTTTCCAAAGCTAAGTAGAATGGCTTATTTACTCCAGACTTGACCTGTGAAATCTATGCTGGCTGACCAATCTGTCTGTTTTACAACCTTAGCAGGTGGGAAAAACTTTGGGGGCAGCAGGTGTTACCTTTCTCAAGTGGCTGCAGAATAGGAGTACCCTTGAAAGATGAACATTCTCTTTGCTTGTCTTTTGCTTGGAACAACTCTGACAGTCTGGTGTCTAACCTTGGTAAAACTTCCTAATATCTTTCCCACTGCTGAAATGGATAATAAGAGAAATACATCCTTTCTAATGATCAGGTGCCACTTATTATAGAGTTGTATTTTCTGGAGGATACAAAGTGTGATTGTATTCTCTGTCACATAAAGTGAATCCCTCAGGGAACTTTTTGCAGCCTGCTGTGTTCAAGTCATTTACTTTAATAGCTGCTTCTGTTATGAAAATTTATTTAAAAAATAAAAGGATATGTTGGGAGATCTATTTTAAGTGAATTTTTCTATTGTCCCTTTGATTTCAATTAAAACCTTATACTTTTAAAAACTCAAAACTTTTGAGTTCTGTAGTCAATTGATTTATCAAGGTGAGTCTGATCACATTTGTCTAATTTCTTTTACTTAACGCTGCCAATAATCTACCTGTTATTAGAGGTGGTAGTAGCATAGTGGCTTTAGTAAAACATTTTCATGTATTTCACACATCTCTTCAGAGGTAATTCCAAAGTATGTCTCTAGCATAATTTTTATATTATGTAATCATTCTGTGCACTTAAAAAAAAGTACTAACATTATGGTCATCCAAATGATGGGGCTAAATATCTCATCTATTTGGATTTCTTTTATTTTAGTCAAATATTTCTGAAAAATCTCAATATTACAGTCATTCCTTTCAGATTCTACATGGTGGGGCACCAGTAAATGAGTTTCTTATTTTTGATATTTCTCATTCCTTTAAAATGTCTAATCATCAAAAATGTATAGCTTGTAACTCATTCAAAATATGAAGTTGGGTGACAAAGAAACTTTCTGATGAGAAGCTATTCTTTTCTAGTAGTTAGTAAAAATATCTGTGTAGATGATCAAAGGGAAAGATCAGAAAAATCAGAATCAGACCTTAAAATATATAATAGTTATATAATTGATGAAAGTAGCATCTCTGATTAGTGGGCAAATAGTAGTTAATTCAGTGAACAATGTTGGGTCAAGTGATTCATGATTTAAGGGTGAGAATAAAATATCTACTTCAGGGGCACCTAGGTGGCTTAGTTGGTTAAGCATTTGACTCCTGAATTCAGCTCAGGTCATGTTCTCAGGATTGTGACTGAGCCCCACCTTGGCTCCATGCTGTGTGTGGAGCCTGCTTAAGATTTCTGTTTCCTTCCCCTTCTGCCCCTCTATCCCTTAAAAAATGTACTTCACTTTATACAAAATAATTTTCACATGGATTAATATTTAATTTAATTTTTTTTAATTTTATTTATTTATTTGACAGAGAGAGAGATCACAAGTAGCCAGAGAGGCAGACAGAGAGAGGGGAAGCAGGCTTCCTGCTGAGGAGAGAGCCTGATGTGGGGCTCGATCCCAGGACCCTGAGACCATGACCTGAGCTGAAGGCAGAGACTTAATCCTCTGAGCCACCCAGGCACCCTGGATTAATATTTTAAACACAAAAATCATGCAACCTTAGGGAAGGGATGAATATTTATCTAATCACTTTGTAGTGATGGCTTCCAAGCATGAAAAATAAAGCTCTATAAATTATAAAAAAAGGGGATTGAGATATTTGACCATAAAACATGAAAATTTACAGTGGTAAAAACACCTCAACCAAAACTAAGTACAAATGATGAAATGGGAAAGATGTAATACACATGGAAAAGTAATGACATTATTAAATATGAGGAAATACTGCAAATGAGTGAATACCTTAATAATGGACAAAGAGTTGGCAATCTGCTCACCAAAATATGAAAGACCAATAAACATGACAAAATATTTTAAATTACTTATTGATGAAATAAAATTAAAATATTATTGGAAAGCTACTTTTATCAATCTGGCAGATTTTTTTTGTTTTAAAATGACACTTGGTTAATGCCAGGGTAAATGAGTATTACTACATACTGGCAGTGAGTGTAAATTGGTATAACTTTGTAAAGGGTAAAACTGTAGTTGCAGAAAATTCTAGTTGTAAAATATGTTCAAAATATTGGGGAAATAATTAAGCATGAGTCTAAGAATGAAGCTAAAGATTTAGTGATAAAGATATTCAAAGTGGGATGCCTGGGTGGCTCAGTTGGATAAGCCACTGCCTTTTGCTCAGGTCATGATCCCAGGTTCCTGGGATTGAGTCCCACATCATGCTTCTTCCTCCGCGGGGAGCCTGCTTCTCTCTCTGCCTCTGCCTGCCACTTTGCCTGCTTGTGTACGCGCGCTCTCTCTCTCTGACAAATAAATAAAATGTAAAAAAAAAAGATATTTATTGAAGGGTTTTAATAGCAAATAAATAAAATTGGAAATACTTCTAATACATGATTTATTGGGTAAAATATGACTCACAGAAGGTAAAAGTATGCTTGTCATGAATTATGTCGTAGAAGTATTGTTTAAATAGAAAAGTGCTTATCAGAAAAGTTGGTTACAAACAACATATACATCATCTAACACATGAAAATATATTCTCCAAAATATAGCACTTTTTTTATAGTGAAATTATGGGTGGTTTTAGTCTTCCTCTTTGGATTTATTGATTCCAGTTTTTAAAAATAATATATCATTATTTAAGAATAAACCAAACAAATGCTATGATATGCTTTGGGTTAGTGGTTTATATCATGGTAAAGCCCTCTCTAATCATATTGTCTGGATTACAGTGCTGTCTTCACCACTTACTAACTGTATGTGACATTGGGCAAACTGCTTATTTCATTTTGAGTTTTCACATTGTAAAATGGAGAAAACAAATTTAACTACCTCATAAAGTTAGTTTGAAAATTAATTGAAATCAGGCAAAGCCATAATACTATGTCTGGCATTTATTGATTTTGTGTTCATTTTCAGCTGTTGTTATGTAAGTAAAGGTTACATCATAGTCATAAAGTTCCATGTTGCCTGGAACAGATGATGAGGCTGATTCTCTAGCCTACTTACGTTTTCAAATCCACTGTAAGAACATTTTCAGTGTTCAGGCACTGTTGTAAATTTGTGCACTGCACGAAGGCACCAGGGACGGGGGTGAATGGAACTAAAAGCAGACCTTGTTGTATTTCAGCAGCCATGAGCATTCCCAGTGAAAGGGCAGCCAGTAGCTGGCAGAAACACTAATGTTTTTGTTCTTATGTAAAATCCACTGTCATCCTACAACAATAATAACTAATAATCTTCATCTGTTAAGTTCTTGTCTTTTGAGGTTAATTGTATCCTCCTTGCCACAAAGAAAAATAAGTGCTTTCTTCTATCTGTAAATACCTCAGAACTCTGAGAACTCTGCCAGTTAGTGAAATTCCATCAGGTCACCTCTTTAGTAATGTTACCTTAACCTTAAAAAAAGTTTTAACTTTGCCACTATTTTCAATGGCCTAAATCATCTTCAAAATGTTTCGGGGGAAATGCTGAATTTTGCACAGTAGCCATTTCAAATAACAGAATAATATATCAAGCTGTACTGTGTTCTCTCCCGCATTTTGTGCTATTGAAATCTACCTGCTGTTTAAATTCCATAGCCTGGCACTCTGATATTAACCTGGAGCCCTAAACTCCACAGGATTTACCAAACATACAGACAATGTCCTATTAACTTACTCTCTGCCTTCCTTTCACTGTATCTCTTAGATATGAGCTTGTAATTTTCTGTGGTGGGGCACTTGTGTGTAATAGCTTGTGCCATCTAATTGAATGAGGGGTTTAAAGCACATTAAGCACTTAGAGGAAATTGTGCCAGAATATAATGCCCTTTCCTGGCTGTCATCTAGCTCTGGGTCCTAATCAATAGGCTGATCAACAGCTGTAGGAGAGAGGCAAGGGTGACAGAAAAACATTACTCTAATGAGTAGGGAAACAGAGAGAAAACCAGATCCTTTTCAAGGGGGAATGGAAAGAAAATTAAAGAACTGAGATAAGAATAATTGATTCAGTATTGTACAAACATTTTTGCAGTGCCTACTGTGTGCGTGGTGCTGGGTTACGTGTTAAGGAGAATGCAAAAATAAACGACCTTCTTTGATACTGGCACATCCTGGGAACTGACTACTTTGGAATAGAACTGTTTATATATAAAAGTTTGATGATTTTTTTTTTTTTTTTTAACCAGAACAGTATAAAAGCTACATGTCCTTTAGGGCCACTAAATGCATTTTTCTGTTTTCTCCTGATGAGAGTGAATGTGAGCCAGAGTAGTTATTAATTAAAATAAAACTAGAGGAAAAAGCTGCTTTGCAAGACTGGTGAGGGAGGAGGGTTGTATAAGGACAGAGCCATTATTCTCTGAGCTCCATGTTGTCTCCTAAGAAAATCCATACCAATCTCTAGGGTGCAAATTAATTAATGATATTGTGACTAGTTTATTTATAATCCCATAACACATGCAATCTTGAAGTCTAAACCCTGGTTACTCACCCAAGCCTGCGGGGTGATTGTTCTCCTAGTAATGAAAGGGAGAAGGGAAAGAATGATGGAAAATATAAAATACTGACGAAGAAGCAGAGGAAATTTCATTCCTTTCCACAAATGGTGAGGAAAATAAAAATACTTTTCTTCTCCTTATATATATATATTTTTTATAACAGCCAAGCCTGCAGCATGTGTCAGGGGCAGATCAAATATTAAAAGCAAATTTTAATAAGTGAGACTCAAAAAGGGATTTATAAAGCTCAGGGGATTTGGAGAGGAGTGCTCAGTTCAGGGAATTCCACAGCTCCAGGGCAGACCAGGTGAATGCTCTGTTGCCCAAGGATGAGGGACCTGACAAGGGGGTTGATGAATTTGAGATTTATTATTAGAAAGTAGGGACTGAGGGCACGTATAAATGGAGGCCAATTCTGATAGGAGTGAAAGGGAAGTTCCACAGAGGTAATGAAAAACTCTGAGCCAAATTTTAAAGTCAATGTACTGACTGATAGTGAGTGAGTATAAATCTGCCATCCTGATTGAATTTATGGCCAGGAGTAAATGCATGGGTTGCGGGAGGCTGAACAATGGTGTGCTTTGTGAGTGTTAGACTTCGGAGAGTTTCCATATTAACATAATCTAGAAGCCGTAACAGGACGCATTATAGCAGCCGAAGCAGCACAAGGACTTTAAAATATAATCTTGGGTTAACTGCTTTACATCCTCAGACTAGCTCAATGAGAGGGTTTTCCTCTGATAAAAGCTTTTAGAATAGTTAATGGCAAATGATTTGGAAAAACAAAGAATAATGTGAAAATAAAAGTTTATAAAGCGATAGCAGGACCTTCATAAGTGCCATTGAATGGGAGATTGGCAAATGTGGCAAGTAACCAGAGACATACATTAACTGGTCACAGAAGAAGGGAAATATGTGATGTTGGCACTCTACGATGCTAGAGAGGTAATTGTTTCTTATAATAAAGGCATGTTCTCAGTTCTGAACAAGGGCTGTTCTTCCAAATGGAAAACTGTGAAACACAGCACTGGGGTATTAGAGCTACTAAAATCCTTTCAGTTTGATCCGCTCTTCTGCCCCTGTACTTTCTTGGGACTAAAGTATTTACTGCCAATGGATTTTAAAAAAGGCTCAGTTTGCAGCATCAGTATCCCAACTCACAGTCTAAAGCCTGAGTAGAACCACATTTAACCTCTTCCTTGCCTTCCTTTATGCTTTCTTTATGTCTTCTTTAATAATATTTGGAGAATTAATCTGTTTTATCGGGAAGTTTAGAAATCTTTGAGGGCAGGAACAGGTCTTTTGTGGTCTTCAGGGTCTAACACAGTGTCTTATACAAAGATTAGTAGTTTTTAAAAAATGTTTCTATGTATTGAGTAAGTTGATTCTAGCGTTTATATTGATTAGTTAAAGGTACTTTCCAGTACTATTAAAATCACCTCTGGGTTTTGTTCATTTGCCCTGCTGTAACAGAATACCATGGAGTAGGGGCTTATCAACAACAGGAATTTATTTCTCTCAGTTCTGGGCACTGGGAAGTCCAAGATCAGGGTGCCAGCAGAGTTATGTCTGGGGTGAGCCTGCTTTCTGGATTATAGACTGAATACCTATTTTTTCGAAGGGTTGAGAGAGATCTCTGGATTTCTTTTGTAAGGACACCAGTCCCATTCATGAAGATATCACCCTCTTGACTAATTATTTCCCAAGACCCCCACCTCCTAAAACCATCACTTTGGGGGTTTGGATTTCAACCTATGAATTTTGTGGAGATACACCCATTCAGTCCATAGCATCTGTGAACATTGTTTTCATTGTTATCATCCATAGACCTAGAAAATGGACCTAGTTAAAGAATATATATTGGGCATAGTAAATAGTTAGTGAGGAAAAAGATTCATGAATTCAGTAATTTGTTTTATTCTTCCGATTTATTCTACAACTATCATTAACCGTTTTTTTTGTGCCTGGCACTCTTTTAAGTGCTTGAGATACCTTAAAGAATTCAAATGCCCTGCTTCTGTGTAAGCTTACATTTGGGTGGGGGTGGAGTGGGGTGGCAGACCATGAACCACCCCACAGAAGTATAGCATGTAGTATATTATAAGGTGGTGAATGCTATAGAGGAAAAAGATCTGGAGAAGGTAGAGGACGACTGGCAATGTGGTGGGAATGCAGGGAAAGTGAAAATTTAAAATAAGCTTCTGGGATAGGTGAAGATTGAGTAAAGCTTTGAAGGAAATAAAAAAGTGAGCCATGGGGATTTTGGGTGGGGGAGGAACTGTTGGGCCCCAAGAGGCTAAGATGGCGCCGGGTGGCCTTCTCTTCCGGATCGGGAACCCACATGGCCGACCACAAAGGCGCCAAAGTGGCGGTTTCGGTTTCCCATCAGTTTCGTTTCCCGCGAGTCTCCACCCCCTGCAGGGCGTGTCTCTCCCAACTCCCGCCGACACGGCACATCCCCATTGGCCCCCACTTTGCTGACCTCACCTCCCTTCCCTCACCCCATATAAGCCGCTGCCCTGCTCAATAAAGCGAGATCCTGCTTCGACAGACCTCCCGAGCCCGGTGTCTTCTGTGGGTGCGTTCCGGGTTCGCGACACTCGCCATCCCGCTCAGCCCCAAGGAGAGGACTCCGGCTGGCCTGGGCGCCTCCTCCCCTCGGCGGGGAGCCCAACAAGGAACCAAAACAGGAGACTCTGGCAATGATGTACCTGGAGGATAGGGGCAGAATGAATGAAGGAAAAAGCAATACCAGCTGGTGGCAGATTTTCTGTGACCTTGTAGATCACATTGTAGTCATATAACAATCGCATTAACATTTATTTTGAGGGAATTGGGACATATATTCAGGTTTCAAATACAGGAATGACATGATCTAACTTCCTTATCTTTAAAATATGCCTGTGTCGTGTTGGTGATAGAGTTTAGGGTACACGGCTGGATAAATATTTTTTGAAATCTTATGGTGCTCTGTTTTGTGCCTATTCACTTAGATAGGAAAATGTGATGATTTGAGGCCAAACAAAACATATTGGGGAGTACAAAACTAACAGCTTTTATGCTTTAAAATTAAACTGTTTGGTATCTTTTCTTATAAGAAACTGTAAGCTATACAGAGAAAAACAGTGACATATAATGGAGGTATGATATTAAATGATTATATGTGGCCTTAATTCAGTGATTCGAAGTCATGGAGATTTTAAAGCTGGAGGAGACCTTAGAAATTATCTCATAATTTGACACTTTCTTGTACACATCGAAGATCTGAAGCCCAGAGAGGAGTCAGGTGGGGAATTCCACTGACCTACGTGCTCGGCCTGGATTTCACTACAGATGTTCAGATCCAAGTTTAATGGTTTCTCTCCAGTAGGACATTTTCTCTCTGTTTGTAGCAGTGTTAATGTCTGCTAAAGTCTTTGGAACATGAGGAACAGACATTCTCTAGGTAGAAATATTGTCACGGTTCTTTCTTAAGAGAAAAAAAAAACCTTTTTGAACAACTCATCAGAGACATGACCTAATGCCCCCTTAGAACAGATAGACATTGGGATTTATTGTCCCCGATGAAAACTATTTTAAAAGTCTAATGGGAAAAAAATATCTTCGTGGACTGTGGGGAACAGATCTAGAGTTCAGTCTTTGAAATGCCAAAAGCCAATGAACTTCACTAAAGGAGGGGGACAATAATATGCATAATCGAAGTCATTTTTCTTCAGCTTCAAAATGCCAAACACCAAAATATAACTTCAGGGAGCTCCAGGTTATTTTTTTAGGTTATTTTTTAAATAAGATGTTAAAATTAGTTTACTGGCAGCAGCATGGGTGACACTGAAATAATATGTAAAAATATTTCTGGTAACTATAATGGTTACTTTTCGTATAAACAAGAGCCCCAAATAGCAACAACAAAAAAGAACAACAAAGGAACAAATGCACAAAAAACAAAGAGCAGCTAAATAGGGAGAAGTTTGTTTCATACCTGTGGAACAGTCTGGTCAGTCTTTTGTGGTGTCAAAACTCTTTTCTATGAGTTCACTCAGAACCTTGGGTCTGGTCGTTTGCATGCTCTGGAGCAAAGGTCAGTGTATGTATATTTGGTGAGAAGTTTGATAGAAAATACTTTAGGCATTGTGGCCATACTGTCTCCGTTTCAGCAATTCAACTGTGCTGTTATAGTGTGGAAACAGAGCAGCCCTAGACTTTATATAATGCTGTATAACTGCATGGTGTGGTTGTGTTCCAATAAGACTTTGTCTAGAAACAGGCAATGGATCCTGAGATTTCAGGCAATGATTTCACGGTGGGAACTTCTTCCTCAGGTTGCTGTCTGAGTTTGCATGGTTGAAGGTGGATCACTGCGACATCAGCATTTTAGCTTAAAACAAAGAGAAAAAGAAGCTAAAGAAATGTATGAGCCATGTCACAAGTCCCAAGTGGCACCTTTCACTTATACTGCCATTTCACTAGTCCAACATACTTAGCTGCAGGAGATAATGGTAAATACGCCAAACATAAACAAAAGAATAAGGAGATTAAGGACATGGGGAACAAAATCAGCACAATGCTGGATTTGCTTTATACTGAAGTCTTGCCATTGATTACCCACCCAACATATAATCAATATGCTGATAATAGCCCTTTATTACTTCATTTTATATGAAAAATTTCAAATATATTAAACAATGGGAATACTTTTATAATAAACACCCAAATACCCATTACTTAGGTTCTGCAACATCTATTTTGCTACATTTGTTTTATTACGTATTCATCTGTGTATGCTTCTGTCCAACAATAAATCCATCTTTTTATGTTTTCAAAGCAAGTTGCAGACATCAGCATATCTCAGTTCTGAGCACACTTGTCTTCATCAATGTTATTAATTAGAGTGCAGTGTTTGACTACAATTTTTAAAGATAGAATTACAATAAAATGTATGCAGCTGAAATGTGTCATCCAGTGAATATTTTAAAAATATAAATCTTTGTAACCCTATTTTATTTCAAGATGTAAAAATTTCAATCACTCCAGGAAGTTCCCTCATGTTTTTCTAGATCAGTCTCTCCACTCTTCTTGTTCTTACCATAGGGTAGTTTTGGTTGTTTTAGAACTTCATGTAAATGACATCACATAATATGCATTTTTTTTTGTGAAATATTTCTTTCACTCAACATACTGTGTTTTCATCTTGTTTTGTTTTCTCACATTTCATTCATGCTGTTGCATATATATTAGTAGTTCATTTGTATGAATATTCCATAGGGTGTTTATCTGTGCTACTGTTGATAGACTTCAGAATTTTTTTTTATCAGATTGGGTCTATTAACAATAAAGCTGCTATAAGTATTCTTAGATAAGTTCTTTTGTTGCTGTATATACATAAATAGATACATGGATCATATATATATATACTCACATATGTGTGTGTATATATATTTGTATGTATTTATATATCTGTCTGTCTATATATATATCTATATCTATGCATAGATCTATCTGTCTCTCTCTGTATGTATCTACATGGGCTCCATCTCACACCCTGGGATCATGACCTGAGCCAGAAACCAAGAGCTGGATGCTTAACAGGCTGTGCCACCCAGGCGCCCCTGTATTTAGTTTTATAAGAAAATCCTAAAATCTTTTTTCCATGTGATTGAACCATTTTATACTTCTATGATCAGTATACAAAAATTAGGTGCTCTACATGCTCACCAACATACAGGGTTGTTAGTCTTTCTAATTTTAGCTCTTTTGATGCTTGAATCATGGACCCACATTTTTTCTGTGGAGGATTCTAACAGAAGGCAATATATTATCTTTAAAGAATTACAATTAATTTATGTTCTCTCTGAGCTATTGACATAGAGGTCGCACCTCTAGATTCAGTGAGAGCAGAGCTCTGCTGTATTGCTAAACCCCATGGAGCAAACCTCATGGAGCAAAGTGGTAGTTTATGTACATGGGTCTAGATTTCAGTGGGAGTGGGAAGAAAGGTCATTTACATAGGTCACAATGTAAATACTACCCCCAATGACCATTCTGAATGCTTAAAACTATTTAAAGAGATATATCAGAAGAATATCAAGAGAGCACTCAAAAATAACTCCATTTTTTCTTTTCTAAAGTTTACTAGTTAAAATAATTTCAATCAAGACAAATATGTGAAGCTTACTTACCGAAACAAAACAAAAAAGTGAAGTCTTACAAAAGTAAGCATTTAGCTGAGCTTTATCTTTCTTTCTATAATTTTAGTCTAAGAATTTTGATAAGTATAAAAATAAAAATATAAAAAATAAAAATCATAAAGAGAGGCAGGGAAATATGCCTTTATGAAAGCAAAGTTACAGGGACAGCTAAGAATAAAGGAGATGGGGTAATATGCCATTTTATGGGATGTGTTTTTTTCTTCTCTTTCTGTCAGTCTGTTGTGTTTAGGATGGAAATATGGGCATCTTCTAGCATTTAAAAGGAGATAATGGAGGAGAAACGCCAGTGAAAAGGAACAACAATTAGAATGGCAACCCTGTTTTTTAAATTGACTTTTTGGATCTCAATTTTTGAAAACATTAATAAAGAACAAACCTTCCTTCTTTCCTTTCTTTCCCTGCCTACCTTCTTTCCCCTTTTCCTCCCTCCCTTCCTCCCTTCTTCCCTTCTTTCCTTCATCTTTTTGTGGAGATAATTATTTTTTAAAAAGGTAAAATCCCTTGCATACAGATAAAAGTGAATCTAAGGCAAAAATTTTGTTTAACTCATTATTAACGAGCGAGTCAGGCACATGTTACAGTTGGTTTAAAGAGAAATCTAAAGAACAGACACATTTATAAATCAGAAATATTGAAATGAATGAGCAAATGACACACAACTGGCTTTTTCCACTATAAGGGAGGAAAATCAATTGAACCTTTGCCTAACAGAATTTATTTGCCTGTCTGTAGACAAGAATTATTTTGCATTGCTATCAGTTATTTACAACTTACAGAGTTGTAAAATAGCTAAAAGGCAATGAAAGGTGCAGAGCTCCCATAGAATCAGTCAGCAACCCAGGAGGGTATGTTTTAAACAATGTATAGTTTTTCATTGAAGTACAATATTTTCCTTAATCTATCAGTCATATATTTATGCCTACTGACTTACTCTATTTTTAAGAAATCCCCATGATAAACAGAGAAATTTGGCCTTTGATAACCTTCTACCTCAAATCTGTATTGAAAAATGGATTATCAAAATGTGTGGCTGACGTAAATGTTCTCAGTCCTCTCTCAAAAATTATCTAACATTCAAAGAGTTAAATTATAGGGTCAATAGCATAAATAGAGAATTAAAAGATGCAAGAAGATTCCCAAGCAACAAAATATTTTTGTTCCTGACCATATAATCTAAATTTTGCTTATATCTTCAATTGTTTACTGCTTATTATTTCCTTAATCTTTTAATTAGTTAAGTAAGAAGAGTTCTCTAAATTCTTGCTAATATTCATGCATTAACTTGTAAAACCATTTTTTAAAAGTCTGTACACTTAAAAAAATATATTTTATTTATTTATTTGACAGACAGAGATCACAAGTAGGTAGAGAGGCAGGCAGAGAGAGAGAAAGAGAGAGAGAGAGAAGCAGGCTCCCTGCTGAGCAGAGAGCCTGATGTGGGGATCCATCCCAGGACCCCGAGATCATGACCTGAGCTGAAGGCAGAGACTTAACCCACTGAGCCACCCAGGTGCCCTTGTAAAACCAGTTTTTTTTTTTTTTTTTTTTAAACATGAGAGTTGTTTTTAGGTGCTTTATCACACAGTATTTAAGAAGAAAATTCAAAATAAAAAAAATTAATCTTGCCACTTATTTTGAGTAAATAAAAAAATGCCTGCAAGCTAATATGTAAGAGGGAGAAAACTGAGTAATGCAGTTATGATACATGCATGCAGGTATTTTCAAGAGACTACAAAGTCTGGACAGAATCTTGCAAATCTCTATGGTAAAGTACAGCTGGCTCTTGAACAATGTGGGAGTTAAGGGCACTAACCTTTACAGTCAAAAAATCCTTGTGTAACTTATAACTCCCCAAAAGTTTAACAAATAGCTTACTATTTACCAGAGACCTTACTGATAAAATAAACAGCCCATAAACACATATTTTATATGTTATATATATCATATACCATATTCTTAACAATGAAGTAAGCCAGAGAAATGAAAATGCTATAGAGAAAATTATAAGAGAAAATATATTTATAGTACTATACTCTGTTTATTGAAAAATATTTGCATACATGTGGACCCACACAGTTCAAACCCATGTTGTTTAAGGGTTGACTATGGATGAAAATAAGTAAGTAAATTAGTAAATAAATTTCTCTTATTTCCTCAAAAGGCAAATGGATGCACCTTGTGGTAGTCTTAACAATGTCTTGCAATGTAATATAATGATCTTACATGGTAAAATTAAAAGGTTGGACTTCTTATCAGGTCTGTTATATTTTCAAGAAGATACTGTAAGGAGTGGGAGGAAGTGAGCAGCAACCTTCTCCTACTTTCTTGACAAAATTTTATTATTTTACCCTTATGTAGGATGTCACAAGATCTGGTTTTAGTTTAAACCACTTCGTATAAAAATCATCAAGGAACAAAGTCTTTTATAGCAACAAGAAAATATGCAATTGTTTTTATTTCTGCTACACACACAAGTGTACTGTTTTGTTTTGTTTTAAGATTTATTATTTATTTTAAAGAGTGAAAGAAAATGGGGCCTGGGGAGAGATAGAAGGAGAGAGAAACTTCAGCAGACTCCATGCTCAGTACAGAGCTGGACATACGACTTGGCCCTACACATCCCTGAGATCATGACCTGAGCTGAAATGAAGAGTTGGATGAAAAATCATACCATTTTTAAGCATTTGTACCTAATGTAATTATTTTGTAAATTGAATATCTGTTTCTAATTGACATTATTTATTATCTTAGTAAAGACCATAAAAGCTTTATATTCCTGTTTCATAAAAATGATTTCTTAATCACTTTTATCCTTCTCAGTTAATCAGTGGATATTGAGGGTGAAAAGAAGGACCATTTAAATTTTATTCTGAATTTTTCTTTTTTTTTGCCATCAAAGAATCTTAATTTTTGGACTAAAATTATCAAAGTGGTCATTTTTAACCTTGTTATTTGTTTCTCAGATGTTTATAGTTGACAGTTTTCTTTAAAATAAAATTAGTTTCTTTTTCCCATCAAATCTGCTGTTGGAAGCTTAATCAAAGCATGATTTTGTAATTTTTTAACTATGAACATTGTACATTGCAATAAACAATGAATTTAGATAAGCAGAAGATGCTGTGCTGGGTGAATGATATGATCCCTGAGATATTTCCATTTAAATGGTCACTATAGGAGACAGCTTGTGAAGTTGCCATTTACAGTAGAGCACTGTGTAGATGTGATCCAGCAGAACGTCAATTAGATTTTCTACTCATGTTACTGAAATGTGAACTATAATGATCCTGTCCATTTTCAGTCAATGTGAAATGGTACTCCTTATGCAATGGAGAGGAGAGAGTTCATCATGGCATGAAACGTCAAAGACTCTGTCATGATAAAATCAAATCTAACATTTACAAGTTTTCTCAAGTGACTGAATAATTATTATAATCGTTTTTTTATAATCTTAGTGCTGAAGAAAGGTCCCTTTTAAAAAAACAGTTGCTGAACACAAGTTTTCTTTTTTAATACCTTGATAATATAATACCTTGGTAAAAGTATGAATAAAATCTTATTGTATTGTTATTGACAAATTCATGAAACCCTTGTATATCATGATTAAAGTTCAAAGTTAGAGGAATTAAGTTTAATTCAGAAGCCCAAGGAAAAATTAGATATTAAAATTGTATATGTTATAACTAGTTTCCCATATTTATTAAAAATATATCTATAATTTCAGTAGATCATTATCATATTCACCTTAATATAAATGACAATATAATTTGCATATATGAAATTAAAAACTTCATGTTAAATGTTTCTTAGATGGATTTGCCATCAAATAATTTTCCACTTCCCCATAAAGGAAGTGTCTTATTGTTTTCTAATTGGTTTGGAAAAAACCTCAAAGTTAATTTTCCCCAAGTGAGACAAAGCAACAAGAGAAGATTAGTAAATTGTTATTGTTTGTATACCGTGTTTCACTTAGTTCATTGTTAATATTTTCTCATAAAAGTAAAAGATTTTTGAAAACATCATTTAAATCTTCATACTAAATTTTATCACTAAAATTGAACAATTTTCTTCTTATATCATTTCCAGTTGTTTCATATTTTATTATAGTAAATAACTTCTAAAAGAGATCTATAAACAAATCTCTGATTTTTTTTCCATAGAATATATTTCTAAGAAGTAGAATTACTTAGGCTCAAATAATGAATGTTTTAAAGACTTTTAACATATGGAACATTAGATTTTGGTAATATTTATAATCCTAATATTCTCAATATAGTATTAAGTATTATCTCTTTGGTCTTTGCTATTTTTAATTAAAAAAGTTTTGTTACATATCTATTTCTAATATCGATAGTGAAGTAGACTACCTTGATATATTGATCAGGCATTTCTAATACTCATTCTATGAGAATACAATCTGATGTTGGGTCTACATTTTTCCTTTGATTTGTAAACATTAGTAACATAAAACACTTTTCCTTAATATGCATTGCAAAATTATTTCCCAGTTAATAGTTGGCCTGTGAATTGTCAGGTACATCTTGTTTTTGGAGGAGGTCATCAAGAGGATATGACCAACTGTTGACCCTTGAGTTGTACTCTAAATTGGAGGCTCCTTACTCCCTACACTGTCCTCCAAGTATATATTCCAACCTCCATTCCCATATTCGGAGCTGTTCCAAAGATGTAGCCTTGAGAGAGTAAAGTGTTGTTGAGATCATGACTGAACCCAATTAAGAGCTCTCTAGGAACTGCTAATATTCTGGTGGGCAGGTGCAGAGATCTAAAATCAACATTTGCCCACATCCAATAGTTCACATACGTATTTTTAATATTTACCCACATAGGTTGAAACATTTTCTTGCAGTGGATGATTTTATCTGTGTTCTGCCTTTGCCAGTCCCCTGTTCCTCTCTCATCTTTTCTGTTTAATCTCTCCTAACTTTTGGCTCGAGCAGATCTGAAGATGCCTCTCTTGGTTTGGATATTTATTTTTCCACTTACACATACTTGGAATTTCAAGGACTTCTCTGTCTCCTAGCTTTGCTGTAGGTGTGGGTGATGGGTAGTTTTATTTATTCTCCTTTTATATCTGCATGAAACTATGGTCAACTAATCTTTGACAAGGCAGGAAAGAATGTCCAGTAGAAAAAAGACAGCCTCAATACAAATCAAAACCACAATGAGAAACTACCTCACACCAGTCAGAATGGCTAAAATCAACAAGTCAGGAAATGACAGATGCTGGCGAGGATGCGGAGAAAGGGGAACCCTCCTACACTGTTGGTGGGAATGCAAGCTGGTGCAACCACTCTGGAAAACAGCATGGAGGTTCCTCAAAATGTTGAAAATAGAACTTCCCTATGACCCAGCAATTGCACTACTGGGTATTTACCCTAAAGATACAAACGTAGTGATCCAAAGGGGCACGTGCACCCGAATGTTTATAGCAGCAATGTCCACAATAGCCAAACTATGGGAAGAACCTGGATGTCCATCAACAGATGAATGGATCAAGAAGATGTGGTATATATATATATACAATGGAATACTATGCAGCCATCAAAAGAAATGAAATCTTGCCATTTGCAACAACATGGATGGAACTAGAGCGTATCATGCTTAGCAAAATAAGTCAAGCAGAGAAAGACAACTATCATATGATCTCCCTGATATGAGGAAGTGGTGATGCAACGTGGGGGCTTAAGTGGGTAGGAGAAGAATCAATGAAACAAGATGGGATTGAGAGGGAGACAAGCCATAAGTGACTCTTAATCTCACAAAACAAATTGAGGGTTGCTGGGGGGAGGGGGGTTGGGAGAAGGGGGGTGGAGTTATGGACATTGGGGAGGGTGTGTGCTTTGATGAGTGCTATGAAGTGTGTAAACCTGGCGATTCACAGACCTGTACCCCTGGGGATAAAAATATATGTTTATAAAAAATAAAAAATTAAAAAAAAAAGAAAAAAGACAGCCTCTTTAACAAATGGTGTTGGGAAAATTGGACAGCCACATGCAGAAAAATGAAATTGGACCATTTCCTTACACCACACATGAAAATAGACTCAAAATGGATGGAGGACCTCAGTGTGAGGAAGGAATCCATCAAAATCCTTGAGGAGAACAGGCAGCAACCTCCTCAACCTCAGTCACAGCAAATTCTTCCTAGGAACATCATCAAAGGCAAGGGAAGCAAGGGCAAAAATGAACTATTGGGATTTCATCAAGATCAAAAACTTTTGCACAGCAAAGGAAACAGTTAGCAAAACCAAAAGATAACTAACAGGTGGGAGAAGATATTTGCAAACGACATACCAGATAAAGGGCTAGTATCCAAAATCTATAAAGAGCTTATCACACTCAACATCCAAAGAACAAATAATCCAATCAAGAAATGGACAGAGGACATGAACAGACATTTCTGCAAAGAAGACTTCCAGATGACCAACAGATGCATGAAAAAATTCTCCACATCTCTCAGCATCAGGGAAATACAAATCAAAACCACAATGAGAAACTACCTCACACCAGTCAGAATGGCTAAAACTAACAAGTCAGGAAATGACAGATGCTGGCGAGGATGTGGAGAAAGGGGAACCCTCCTACACTGCTGGTGGGAACATAAGCTGGTGCAACCACTCTGGAAAACATCATGGAGCTTCCTCAAAAAGTTGAAAATAGAGCTAACCTATGACCCAGCAATTGCACTACTGGGCATTTCCCTAATGATACAAATGTAGTGATCCGAAGGGGCACATGCACCCGAATGTTTATAGCAGCCATGTCCACAATAGCCAAATTATGGAAAGAACCTAGATGTCCATCAACAGATGAATGGATAAAGAAGAGGTGGCATATATATACAATGGAATACTATGCGCAGCCATCAAAAGAAATGAAATCTTGCCATTTGTGATGACATGGATGGAACTAGAGGGTATTATCATTAGCGAAATAAGTCAGTTGGAGAAAGACAACTATCATGATCTCCCTGATATGAGGAAGTGGAGAGGCAATGTGGGGGGGTTGGGTGGTAGGAAAAGAATAAATGAAACAAGCTGGGATCAGGAGGGAAACAAACCATAGGATACTTTTTTTAAAAAGATTTTATTTATTTATTTGACAGAGAGCGATCACAAGTAGGCAGAGAGGCAGGCAGAGAGAAGAGGGGGAAGCAGGATCCCTGCTGAGTGGAGAGCCTGATGTGGGGCTCGATCCCAGGACCCTGAGATCATGACCTGAGCCGAAGGCAGAGGCTTTAACTCACTGAGCCACCCAGGCCATCCCCCATAAGAGACTCTTAATCTCACAAAACACACTGAGGGTTGCTGGGGGGAGAAGGGTAGGGAGAGCGTGGTGGGGTTCTGAACATTGGGGAGGGTATGTGCTATGGTGAGTGCTGTGAAGTGTGTAAACCTGGTGATTCACAGACCTGTACCTCTGGGGCTAATACATTATATGTTGATAAAAAATTTAAAAAAAAATCTGCATGAAAGTTGTCTACAGAGATTCAGTAGTAGGCAGTTGCCATTATGCAAGGAAAATCTCACGCATTTTGAAGCAAATGATAAAACACCAAAGACAATTTTTAAGTGTTTAAGAATTCACTTAAATACTGAATATGTTCTGTACCTTGAATAGCTTCATCTATTTACTGTTTTTCCTCCATCTATTCACTTTTTAACTTTAAAACTACAATGTTAGAATTTGTTGTAGGGAATCTTGATGTTGACCATTGATAGAAGCAAATTTTGATTAAGATTTTTATTCTTTCCCATCTCTTGACTATATTTACTACTCAGAAAAAGAAATTAATGGTATTTTGGCATATTTTTTAAGCAACTCTGTCTAGAGTCAAAGGTAGTCAAATAGTTGATTCAGAATTATTTGCCACTATCTCTCAAATTTGAAACATTTGAACTACTTATTATATTCATATAATATCACATTCATATATCATATATTCATATCATATTGTATTCGTACCTTTGAATATGGTATGTATTTTTAGGTGGTTTCTAAATACTCCCAACAAGGGGTGACTGGGTGACTTAGTCGTTAAGTGTCTGCCTTCAGCTCAGGTCATGATCCCAGGGTCCTGGTGTCAGGTCCTGCATTTGGCTCTGCTCAGTGGGAAGCCTGCTTCTCCCTCTCCCATTCCCCCTACTTGTGCTCCTTTTCTTGCTCTCTCTCTCTCTGTCAAAAAAATAAATGAAATCTTTAAAAAAAGAATACGCCCAACAATTCTTATTTTAGTCTCCTTTTGTGCACTAAAAAGAAATGTCTTTATAAATGTGATGTTCTAATATATGAAAGGGTTTGCCACAACAGAAAACATTGGATATTTTTCTCAGCAGCTAACAATTGTTAAGACTTTTCTAATGTAGTAGAAATAAAGAGTAAGGAAATTAACTAATTAGATGTGGAATTTGATATTTGACTTAACATACTCTGCTTTGATCCAAAAATAGATACCTAGGAATAAGCTTCTGATGTCAACCTTATTATTGATAGGAAAATATTATTAATTATAAACATTTTTATGATTAAAAATTATTGAAGTATTTTTAGGGTTACTAAAATTTGGAAGTCAGATATATGCAAAAAACACTCACTAAAAATGTTCCATAAATGCCCATAGTTTGAAAACTGCTGATATAAAATGAAGATTCTGTTGGATTTCTTTGGAATATTTATCCCATTTTCAAACACCACTTCGTGATCAATTCATTTCTTCTAAATGGGCTCATGGATCATCATCACTTTTGAGTTCTTTATGTATTTTGATCTCTTTGCCTCCTACTATTTTTTACATTTTCTTTTTAGAATTTTTGTATGTGTACTAGTGCTACACTATTTAACTTATTATGGCTTTATTATAAATTTTACTACAGAAAAAGAGAAGTTTACTTCTCTCTTCCCTTGATAACTGTTTTAACTCAGCAGTCTCTGCTCTTTCCAGCTTTGTTCAGGGACTGTCTCCTGGAACCTGCATTTGCCCTTTAAAATACGTTTTGAGATGAAATATATTTCATCATCAAAAGCTTCCTCATGTGGCCTCTTCTGACTTGGCCTCAAAGGTCTTCAGGGAAAGTACAATTATTCTCCGTACTCGTAGACACTTTCTGCAGCCTTGTCCCAGGGAAGTTTTACAAAAACTCTGGTTAGCACAGCACGCTAGAAGGATGTGTTTACTTATAATCACTTGCCTCAAAAAGTTGACTTTTGTTTGTCTTCTGTCCCTCTCTTCCTTCCCTTCTTCCCTCTCTTTCATCTCCAATTTTTTCTTCATATTCTCTTTTGAACCCATTAATCAAATTTAACCTTCATTATACCAAAAGTCTCTTTCTGTTAAAGTCACAGTGACCTCCAGCCCATTTCATCCAATGTTGTTTCCCAGTTCTTGTCTTATTTGAGCTAGCTGTTGTTTTTCCTTGAAGCACTTTCTTCTTTTGGCTTATCTGATACCTCACTTGCCTGATAATTTTTTGGCCACCAATTTTCCTGGTTCTTTCTCATTCTCTGATGTCTCAATGTAAGAATGCCCTGATCTCTGCTCTGGGCTCTCTGTTCTTTTTCTGACTCCTTCTCCTAATAATCTCTCCCTTATTCCTTCAGTCAAGCTATGCTGGTGGCACCTTGCTCTTTCTAGAAATGGCAGACATGCTGTAGCCTTAAGACCTTTGCAGTTTTTCTTCTACCTGTCTGTAATACTCTTCCTTCATATGTTCACATGTTACATTCTATCACTTCCTCCTGGGTTTCATTCAAAGGTCACCTTCTCAATGCAGACTTCTCTGACCAGTCTACTCACAAACACATACACCTTTTCTACCAGCTTCAATCCACATCCTCTTTTTCAGTTTATTTTTCCTTTTTAAAATTTAATACTTTCTTGAATAACACACACACACTCACCTTATTTATTGTCTCTCCCACTAAAATGTAAAAGTCCCATGAATTAATGGGTTCTTTTATTTGACTCAGAACAGTATATCCAGCACCTAAAAGGAAGTTCATGGTTCCAATTGAGTACTCATATATTTGTTGAATAAATTAATAAATAATTTTTGCATTTGCTACATTATTTACTTAAAAAAATTTTATTTAATATTTATTTGAGAGAGAGAGAGAGAGAGAAAGAGAGCACAAGCAGGCAGAGGGAGAGGGAAAAGTGGACTCCTCGCTGAGTAGGTAGCCCAAAGGCAGGCTCCGTTCCAGGACCCTGGGATCGTGACCTGAGCTGAAGGCAGACACTTAACCAATTGAGCCACCTAGAAGCTCCTGATGTTTACTTTTTTATTTTTTTTTGCCTCATATATTTAAATATATGCTAGCAACTGTAGCTTCTGTGCTTTATCTATCTTTAGTTTGTCTTTTTCAGTTTTAGTCTTTTAAGACACATTTCTGTGGGATTCATTCTGTATATTTTCTGGATCATTAATATATGAAATCATCTTTGGGTTTCTTTTGTTAATTAAAAGATTTATCTGGAAACAGAATTTTGAGATTCACAAAATTTCCTCTTAAAACATTAATCTTGTCTCTTTTCCATTTAATCTTGCAGAGGAGAAGCAGGAGCTGGTCAGGTTTTCTGATGTTTAGAGAGCATTTTTTTTTTTTTCCTAACAAGTTATTTGCATAATCTTTAACTTTATTGTTTTAGTTCTTGAACTTTACATGGCATACTTAGATTTGTGTGTCATTCTCCTTTCATCAGTATTATCCGGGACAGTTTGATTCTACTATGCAAAGAGAGTTACAGCAATTTTAAAAAATGTGTATCTCACCGTATTTTTCTTTTCTTTTAATGTACTATTTTTTCATTGTAAACACCTTCAATTTTTAGTTTTTATCTTAACTTTGTATTTCATACCTGTAAGGTTTTACAGGCGAGATACACACGACACCAGGTGAGATAGGCGCAAGGCGAGGTTTATTAAAGCTGCCCTCGGTTGAGGTTCCGCGACTCAGGAGAGGAGAGTCGGGGAAGTTGCGCGTGGGAAGGTGTGGAGTGAGCTTTTATTGGGCCAGGGCAGGGCGGGGGCTCATAACCATATTTGGTAAGGTTAGAGGTTGGGGGTTGGAAAGTCCCAAAGTGGCTGGTTTCTATTTCTGGCATAAGTTTCAGTTGACTCAGGGTGTTGCGTCCTTGACATATGTCCTTTTGGTGGGAAAGTCCTGGGTAGGGGAAGATGGCGGCCTGGCGGACATTTTATTGTTCCTCCTGCATTCCTAGGGCCGCCGACCTAACAATACCTACTACATTTCTCTTGCATTTTTATCATTTTAGCTTTCAGCTTTCAGGCACATACTCTAAATTTTTTTACTCATTGACTCAGTAGGTCTATTTTAATTCGCATTTTTGGTTTTCAATTCTAAAAGTGGTGGACTTTAATTTTACTGTTTAACTTTTTGCTTCCTGGCAATTTTTTTTTCTGTCACTCAGGATATTTAGCTTTTCCCCTCCCATTTATCTCTGATTATATCCTACTGTTTTTTATTTCAGCTGATTTTCTTCTTGTGGATTTCTGCAAATATTTCATAGAATCCTTTTTTTCTAATTGTATTATTTTGAGTGCAAATAATAACCATATTCAGGGTTTTTTTTTCCTTTCATTCTAGGAATAAATAATTTTTAGCTTTTTTTTCCCCCCCTTCTCTGAGCCTACAAAATAGTGTTCACTGTACCTAGTAGTGAAGTAGTTTTATTCAGGACTACATACTCTCTTTTCTTTATATTCATACTTCAAGAATGAGTAATTTATCAAATCCAAATCAGCATTTGACAACGGACTTGCCTTGACATCATATTGATTTGAATATTGTGGAATCTTTTTTCTCAAATACACAACTGGAGAGCACATTCATGGTACCCATGTAGCCAGCATTATTTAGTAGAATTCATCAGTGGTGATGGAAACTTATCATAAGTAATTGTCCTATATTCTGGAACTCTAACTTTATATAAAAGTTTATATAAATGCAAGTAAACTATGTCTGCCAAAGAACAGTTCTCTGCCTAATTCATCAGAGTCAGCATTTCCCTGGCTGTAGAATTTCTGTAGAATGAAAGTTAACTGATTTTTAGCGAAAGGTTATATAGAGAAAGGCTTTTATAGTAAAAGCAGTTCTTATATGTAGGGGGACTATTCTGTATCTTGAAACAAGATTCCTCTTTTTCTTCTTACCTAACCTTTGAGGCTAGACATTTTTCTCTATTTTAGTGTCATGGTGCATTCACTGAATCTCTCACACAAGTCCCATTTATCCTTATTTTTATAATGTGGGTATTCTAACTTCTCATGATTGGTTGATGTTAGTATAAGGTTTCAGTGCTATTATGTGTAACTAGTATTTTTGGTGCTTTCCCTTTAATTTTTGTGGTGAGCTATTTGACACTCAACTAGGAATCTGTTATTAGATACCACTTTAACCATAAATCTTTGGCATGAGAAATTGAGAAATATTTTCTCTTGTGTTATGAATATTGAAGATAATATCCATGCAGAGAATAGATAGTGCAGGACACCTGTTCAAAATAGTGGTGGAGATCCTTGAATATGATAAAGTTTGTACTAAATCCACCACAGTCTTCTATAGGGAAAATATTGACATAGAATAGAAAACAAAGAAAATGTATTTGACTGAAAAAATTTAAGTGTCTTATTGAACTACAATTCACATAAAATAAATTGCACTTACTTATAGTGTACAGTTTGGTAAGTTTCAATATGTATATATACATATGTATATACACATATGTAAAAATATGTATGTGGCCTATAAAGCCATCATCATGATCATGATCATGAACATAAATGTCAACCCCAGAATTTCCTTGTTCTTTTCTGTAGTCTTGTAGTCTCCCTATCTTTACTGTGTCCCTGATCAGCATCAGGCTACAACTGATCTGCTTTTTGTCACTGCTGACTCTCCCTATACCATTAATCCACTATCACTACTGACTTTGACATTACTAGATTAGTTTTCATTTTCTAGAAGTGGAATCATACAGCATTTACACTTTTTTTGTCTTCAACTCAGTATTAATTTATTTTTATTGCTCAGTTTCATTCTGTTGTTTGGATATACCATATTTTATTTACTCATACACTTATTGATAGACATTTGAGTGGCTTCTGATCTTTGGTTATTACAAAAAGAGTGGCTAAGGATAGTCATGTGTAAATCTTTTATGGGAATATGATTTCTGCACAGGAAAAGGAGAAGATACACATTTAACTTTTTAAGAAATAAGACAATTTAGTGGTATCTGGGTGGCTCAGTCAGTTGAGAGTCTGATTCTTCATTTTGGCTCAGATGGTGATGTCAGGGTCATGAGATCAAGCCCTGTGTTGGGCTCCGTGTTCATTGAGGAGTCTGTTGTCCCTCTCTGTCCTCCCTACCCCTCCATCTGCTCATGTGCTCTCTCTCTCAAATAAATAAATAAGTAAAATTTAAAAAAAGGTAGTTTATACTGAAGCTCATAGTGCATTATACAGTGTAACCTAAATATGTTATTATGTTTAGAAATACAGTTATTTTGGCTTGTCACTGTAGTCTGGTTAAATATATCCTATTCAGATTTAATTAGAAGTAAATTATTAAATAAAAGTGAGCATATCATAGTATATGACTCTCAAAAACTTTGGACAAGACCTGAGAAACTTAAATTTAAAAAAAGGGGTCAGCACAGACTTGCACCCCTGGGGCTGATAATACATTATATGTTAAAAAAAAAGTTATATGTCCCACTAAGAAGAACATTTTTATACAGTAAATGTCAACAAATTGTAAGTATGTGGATATCCATACAGTGATTAAACATAACTAGATAGTGTCATACATAGGAAGGATCATTTTGTTTATCATAAGGGAACATGGACTTCATTATCCTAAACTATTTCTCAGTCTCCCCAAGACACTGCCTAAGGTGTATTATCTCAGCTAATCCTGTTTGAACCAGGAGAGCCAGTGTTATAGTCCATTTTCTCTTTAACAGACAGAATTAAAGAAAGAAATTGAACTTCTTAGAAAAAACAGGATTAAATAAAACAGATTTAACTATAATCATAGAGACAAGGTGGAAAAGCTTACAGAATCATATTGGGGACTTAGAGTGGGCTTGAGTGTATGTATACAGTTACTTTTTTGCTTAGTTACTTGTGTTCTCCTTAGATTAGGTCTCAGTGGATCAGAGATTAGAAATATGATTATATTATGGCCTCCAGAAAGGAAATCACAAGGTGCGAGTTGAGAGGGAAAGGGAAAGACAGTGGAGGAGTCATCCAATCACTTGCAGCATGGGAGAATTTAGAATAGCAGCAATAGCCCTGGATTCTTAAGCATCTTGCCTTCTTTAAAAATGACTATTTGCAGTAATGATAAGACACATCAAGAATTTGTTAATTTTTTTTTAAACAGGTAATTTGGTCCATAAATTTAATAAATTGTATTATAAAGTTTAAAAAATTTTGGATGGATAAAAGGCTTACACTATCTAAGAGTTGATTTTGGGTGCTTAATTTTTGGTGATACCAGGTAAAGGAGTGATTAGGCTAACGTTTCAAAGCATATAAAAAATTATAAATCCAAATGAGATGAATAAGAGAAAACAAAGAACAGCAATAAAAAATAAAAAACAAAAGATGATAATGCCCAGCCTTACCTTTAAGAGATTAATAATGAAGACTGGTGTGCTAGGTTAACTGCCTTAAGGCCATCGATGTGTTAATAGCACTGATGAATGTACTGACAGAATTCTGTGCCTATTTATTCACACTTTGATACCATTATCACCTGTATATCATCACATCAAATTATCATGAAAACCCTGTAGTACTTTTTAGATTAATGCATTTAGATTTACCACCTGTTTTTTATTTATTCAAATGTAATACTTTGAACAGTCAGAGTTTCCATTCAGAAAGTTTGAAAACTTCACCTCCTCTAATAACTCATTGTCCTGCCATAGATAAGAAGCTCGTTAGCTAAGGAACATGGCCTGGCCATGTCTTAGACAGTTCCATATCTGCTCTTTTGAGTTCCTCATGTTGCAAGAGGTAGAATGAGTGGTGGTAGAAAGGAAGGGCCCTCTGTAGGAGACAGATCTCAGCTTGACTGCTGATTATTATCCTTCCTTGACATCTGATTCTGGGTAATTTTTTTTTTTTTTAAGTTTATCTGTAGTATAGATTTCTTGTATGTATAATAGGGCTTATCGTACCTGTTCCCAGTATTATTTTGATAATACTCTATGATCTTGTACATGGTCTGACAGAAGAAGCACAATAGAATAAATTCTTCTAGTTATATAGTTCCTTTTCCTTTTTGCTTCAGCTTAACCTCTGCTCTCATATTGAATTCCTACACTGAGCCAAATCAGTGAGGTCCTCCCCATGCTCTGACTATCCTGATTTGAAAGCCCTATGTTTCTTTGAATTAGCTTGGTCTTTAGTATCAGTGTGTTCTTACTTCTTTTCACTTTTTATAAAATATACAGTTGTTTGAAAAGACTACCATTTTTAACACTCAACATGATGAATCTTTAAATACTTCAGTTTTATTTTTAATATGTTATAATAGTGCATGACTTCCTGGCAACTAAGAATGTTTTCATTGTCTAGGAGTGAAAGAGCCTACTTCTGAGTAAGTGTGATTAAGACTGACTCTTGTAAGTAAGGCAGAGGATCATAGGGGAAGAGAGGGAAAAATGAAGCAAGATGAAACCAGAGAGGGAGACAAACCATAGAAGACTCAATCATAGGAAACAAACTGAGGGTTGCTGGAGGGGTTTGGGTGGGGGGATGGGGTAACAGGGTGATAGACATTGTGTTGTAATGAGCACTGGGTTTATGTAAGACTGATGAATCACAGATCTGTACCCCTGAAACAATACATTCTATGTTAATTAATTGAATTTAAATTAAAAAAAGATTGACTCTTGTACTTTAAATATGTTAACATCATAGCAAATTTTTCCCTTTTGAAGTGTTGGAAATTTTTTTTCAATATTCCAGTTCTTATTCTGATGACGATTTTTCAAAAAAAACTTTGTAACTTTGCAAACATTAAAAATAGTACCATTTGGTTACATTTTCATATTATTTTAATTAGCCTTAACAATATATTTCTTATAGGTTATTCATAATACTTTGCATTATCATAGTATTACAAGAAATAGAAACATTAGAATGTTACATTTCCACATTATCTTAATAATGTAGGACAAATTATTTGATAAAGATTGAATAATATGCAGTGTCTTTCATTTATTGGTGTTCTATTTTATATAGCGTCATCAGAATTCCATATTATCTGATTGTGAAAATTTTCTTCATAATGTATTTTACTGATGGAAAAATATTTTAAACCCATTAACATCAACATATTAATAAGAAAGTGATAAAGTAGAAGTTTGTTGTCATTTAACTACACTAAGACAAATACACATTTTTTTAACCACCTTTTGCAACAATAGTGTTAAAGTGCAACCATTTTAAACCTGTGGTATAAAATTTTTCCAAGTTTTTGCTGATTCACTTACAGTGACAAAATACTGCACCTCCGACTTCATACTGCACACACACACACACACACACACACACACTTCAGTAGCAATTTACTTTGTTAATAACCTTGAACTGAGATTAATGTCACAAGTATAAGATTTGGAGTGGAAAACTCTGAAAGATACTGAAACTTCCTCTAGCCTTGAGCAAATAATGGACCTTCTCTTCAATTTTGATCCTATGTTGGAATAACTAACTACCCAGGTTAGTTGCTATTACTGTGTTCAGCTACCAAGGTTATCCTGTGTTGACAGGGAGATAATACATATGAAATGCAGGAGAGAGAGCAAGAAAGAGGTGAGACATGGAGGAGGTGAGAGAGAGGTTTATTGTAAGATGTTGGCTTAGGTGATAGACACCCTGGTAGTCTGGAGACCCAGAGAAGAGTTGACATTGCAACTCCGAGTCTGAAGACAGCCTGGAGGCAGAATTCTCTTTTCCCTGGTGGAACTCATGTTGTTTATTCTCAAGGCTTTAAAGTAATTGGATGAGATGCAACCACCTTATTGAGGGTAATCTGCTTTACTCAGAGTCTACAGATTGAAATGTTAATCTCATCTAAGAAATACCTCCACAGCAACATCTAACAATGGTTTCACCAAAAATGTGGGTACTCTGGCCTAGCCAAGTTGACACATAAAATTAATCATCACCGAGGCCAGTCAAGATTGCAATATTGATTAAATTCCCAAGGAGAGTACCTTTGGCTCGATCCCATGTGGTAGCTTTGAACATAGCATAGGTCTCATTTTAAGGGCCATCCGGATCAGGAGATGTGGAGCTGGTAAATATATATAAATATATAAATAAATAAATATATATCTCCTTCCTCCTGCAATTACTGATCAAGGGCTACTCCTGAGGGGACTTAATTCTCATGTGCTTATATGCGTAGACAAAACAGTCCCGGTCACCTGAGAGCATTTCTCTGACAAATGGCTCCAGGTGCTGGCTGTGGGACTGGAAGAACAGTTGGAGCCAGTGTGTCTCCCCGCAAAAGTAAAGAGATTCGGTGGAGTATGTGTCTATTACCAACAACATTTGCAAGGGCCCGAGGGATTGCAGAGGCAGATCGAGTTTAAGATGTGGTCCAGGACTACATTGTGGAGATCTGGGGGACATTCATAGCATGTGGATTTAGTATAAAGGTAGGTTAGTGGTAGGCTCATCAGTGTCAGTCTTGCTGAAGAATTATTACTTGAAATGATTAATTATCATCACTGGAGCTTCTAATTAATGAGGTCTGAGTTGAGGCTCTGTAACCTGCTTTAGAATTGATGTTTCAGGCTTGGGGACCTTTGAAACATTGCGCAGGGGAGAGTGTGATCATATTTAACACTTTACAAAGAGCACACTTGTCTGAGGTTGAAGGAAGGCAAACCTGAAAGGAAAGGTAATGTTTTACTAGTTTAAAGCTACAAGTGTGCTTCTGTGGGAGGAAGTTCAGGATATATTTAGGTGGCAAATTTGACAAAACCGTCTAAAGTGGGATGAGGAAAAAAAACCAAAAGAGGTTAGTCAATAATAATTTCTAAGTCCCTGGGATGGGAGATGGAAATAACAGTGTTGCTGGACCCTGAAATAGGGGACATGGAAGGAGGACTTGAAGGGGGAAGTAGTGAAAGAGGCTTGAAGGTGCAGGGAAACATCGGGGAGAGAAGAAGGTTGTTAGTGTCTTAGTCTGTTTAGGATCTATAGCCACATATCACAGAGTAAGTGGTGCTTTTAAACAACAGAAACTTTTTCTCACAGTTCTAGAGATGGAAGTCTGAGGTCAGGCTGCCAGCATGGTCAGGGGATGGCCCTCTTCTGGGCTGCAGACTTATCGTTTTATCCTCACTTGCTGGAAGGGGCAAGGGAGCTCCCTGGGGCCTCTTTTAATAAGAGCACTAATCTCATTCATGAGGGCTCTGCTCTCAGGACCTAATCCCCTTTCCAAGATTGGTTTTTAACCTATGGATTTGGGGTGGGGGGCACAAATATTCAGACTGTAGCAGTCAGGTAGAAGGAAAGTGAAGAGAAGTTTCTAGAATACAGATAAATGTTTTAGTATAGATCAGGTATTGACAAACTTTGGCCTTCTGACCAAATCCTTGCTACCAAGGGTTTATAAATACAATTTTACTGGAACATAGCCATACTCATTTGGTTACATATTATCAGTGGCAGCTTTCACTCTACACAGAAGAATTGAATGCAGATAGCTTTGTTGTGACAGAGACTGTATGGTTGGTGCAGCTAGAAATACTTCCTTTCTGGGACTTTTCATAAAAAATGTGTAGACTTCCGGTGTAGACAGATATTGGTTAAATTTTTGGATGTGGATAAATTGCCTAGGAAATAACGTGTGTAAGAAGAGAAATTGCTGAGCATTAAGGAAGAAAAAAAGGAACAAAAGAAGAGGACTAAAAACTAGAGTCTTAATGAGAGGAAAAAAAGAGCAATCATCTTAAAATCTGTATCTCTGCATTATCCAGTCTCCAGTCATCAAGTAAGCCAAAGAGGAAGAGCTAGAATGTTTTTTTCTTATTTTCTTTCCTCCTTGGATTTTCTTTTCTCTCTTCTACACTATGCTTTCAAAAAAGAAGGTATTTGGTGGAAGGAAAAAAAACAAAGATGATTCTGGAAATAGTTCTAACCCTCTAAGAAGTAGTAGAAAGAATCTTCTCTGAGGCCCATTCAGTGTCTCAGCCAATGGCAAGTCTTGCCTGTCTATATCAAGCACATATTACGTTTTGCTCCCACATTTCATTTAACCTCTACCATTTCCTTTTTGTTTATATGGGCTTTTCCCCTAGAATAAAAACAAAGATCACAGCATTTTGCCTAGGAAATCATATTCTGCTTCCTTTGTTAGAAGCTATGTACTTGCAACGGTAATATAATTGTGCTGCCCAGACTAGATTCCCACCAAACTTGTCACTTGTTTGAAAGGGAGCCCTTTCTCTGACAAGAACAGACAAGGGCCAAATGAGCCTGATTCTTTCCTATGCCAGCCAGCAATGCAATTACAAGAATGGGGGCTAAGGAAGGACAAAGCAGTCACTCACCCCTGCACACAGGTGCTGTGTCCTTGGAATAGTTGATTGTACTTGGGGCCCTGTCCTGGCCTGTTAACCAGACACTGTGACATGGGATTTCATAAATGACTGTAATTCATTGGTGATTTGTGGAAGCTTCTAAATACAATTTTTGAAAGGGATGATCTATTTTTTTTTTTTTTTTTGGTGTCCTCTGATAAAGGCTCATGGTTTCTATAATCTTCAGAATTCATAATCTTTAGGTAATGTACTTTATAGAACCAGGAGGAAAGTGAGGATTTTCAAGCCTGCTTTTCTTTTACTGATGAGTTTAAAAATGCTGCCGTTTACTTCAACTGTTGAAAATGGAACTTTCCCCATATTTAAGCAGTGGTGTTCTCTTTTCACACTGAAAAGCAATGAATTGTCACAAACGGACATCTTGCTATGAATAAAGATGACAAATGAGTAAGTGACTCAGAAATATGCTTGACAAGTGGGAAATGGTTTGAATATAAAGTTTATATAGTCTTCTACCATCAACTTAGGAGACTGAACAAGTCTGGTTGCAATGGGTAACCAACACGTATGTGGGCAGTAGCCCTCGGAGTGTTCTCATCCTCTTCAAATTGCCACAGAACCTTCTCAGAGGGCTCCTGTTTGGGAGAGTGTGATATTTCTTTTCTTTTTTCCTTTTTTTTTTTTTTTTTTAAGGTCGTATTTATTTAGTTGAGAGAGAGAAGAGAGAGAGAGCATGAACAGGGGCGGAAGGAGAAGAAGCAGACTCCTTGCTGAGCAGAGAGCCCCATGCCGGACTTTAGCCCAGTACCCTGGGATCATGATCTGAGCCAAAGGCAGATGCCTAACCAACTGAGCCACCTGGGCATCCCATGTGATTCATTACTGTTAGCATGGGCATGATTTGATCCTGCTTCAATTTGACAAGGCCTCTGTAGCCATCTACCATGAGGACCCTGATCTTAGGACATGGTTGGACATTCCTAAACAATTCTCCTATTTAGTACAGAAGTTTAGTGTCTGGTGTGTCTCACTAATAGGCTGTTCCAGAGACCCTGGCGCCTGAAAGCTGATTTTGAGATCCAGGAAATGAAAGAAGTTAAGAGAGGAAGCCCCACAGGTTTCCTGTGCTCAGAAAGATCACATGTTCTCTGAGGGAAGGGTCCTTGTTGGTAAACATTCTAGCCCTCACTTTCCTTGTCATTGAAAGTTGCTGAATGAATTAAATAATATGATGTGGAATTTCTGACAGCGTAAAAACTCTGCAGTGCCTGTTTTTACTGTAAATCAGAGTGCTAATATTTATAGCACATACAAAGTGCCTGTTTTTCTACATAGTTAATGTGGTTGTGATTGTTGCCCTATACTTGATTTGTCTCTGGATTTTGTCATCTGCATCATTATTAGATCAGTATTCAGAAAATAGTTTCTTGCCTCATTCTCACTCATGTGCAATGCAGACATATTGCACTCTTCATTTTTCTCCATCCATCCTTGCCTCTTTCCTTATTAAAAATTTATTTATGAGTAAATTTAGAGAGGAAATGGAAGTCACTATAAAATCGCATGCCCAAACACAGTGATATTTGGAATTGCTACATCAGTTAAGTGCGGGTCAGGGTAGCACTAACAGTCGCTAACAAAGGGCTTTCACACAGATTGTGGATTCTGAGTTTTCCCCATATGTGGCCGTAAATTTTCTTTTTCTTTCATTTGAGGTGCTTGGAGGGATGGCTGGGTGGCTCAGTCAGTTAAGCATCTCCCTTTGACTCAGGTCATGATCCTAGGATCTTGGGATCGAGTCCTGAATCAGGATCCTGGCTTAGCCAGGAGCCTGCTTTTCTCTCTACCTGCTACTCCCCCTGCTTGTACACACATACTCTCTCTCTCCCTCTGACAAATAAATAAATAAAATATATTTTTTTAATTTTTTACTTTAAAAGATCTTATTTATTTATTTGAAAGAGCATAAGCAGGCAGGAGAGGCAGAAGGAGAGGGAAAAGCAGACTCCCCACTGAATAGGGAGCCCAATGTGGGACTTGATCCCAGGACCCAGGGGTCATGACCTGAGCCGAAGGCAGATGCTTAACTGACTGAGCCACCCAGGCACCCTTAAAATCTTTTTTTTTTTTTTTTAAAGGGGGCTTAGAAATGCAAGAGTATAAGAATGATGTTATCAAAGACTAAAGTTAGAACCCCTCTGTTTTATGGAAAAAGCAATTATTTGTGAATTTCTGCTACATTTGGTAGCCAGTGGCATAGGAAGGCACAGCTGCCTGGAGACCTAGAGCTTAGATGAGACAAGTGAAGAGGAGACACCTCAGTACAGTGATGGCAGAAGTGTGTGCTGATTTGGGTAACACTCTTTCTCATATACTCTCTGTTTTTCTTCTGTCTGGGAACTAGTGCAGAAAATCTAAAAGAGGAAAACAAACTGGTCTTTCCTACTTATTTTTAGTTAACTAGTGCTTACACAAGTGTTACTTTTCGACTGCTACAGAAATAGTTGCTTGGCAAGTCCTGTTATTTTTTATTCATTCATTCATTTATTCATGTAATGATAAAAAATTTCTGAAGGTTTTATTGTTGAGGGGGGGGCTACAGAATTAACAGCTGCAGAATTGTATTAGGAAAGTTCTTGTTCCGTAAGAGTTTACAATCTTAACAGGTTTTACAAAAATTTGTCCACCCGCCTTATTCTAAACCAGTGGTTCTCAGTGGTGTAGAGAGGGGAGAAGTTGCCTGCAAGAGATGTCATCTCCCATGTATGGAAACGTTTTTATTAACTGGGGGAATGGGTGCTTTTGGTATGCAGTGAGTAGATGCAGGGACCCTGCTAAATATCCTACAATGCACAGGAGAGACCCCGCAGAAACTGTAATCTGGCTCCAAATGAGAAATCCTGTTCTGAACTCTTGCTTTGACCAGAATTTGTTCTTTACTTAGCACAATTCTACATAGTGGAGGTATCTGCTACTTTGTTTAGCAACTTAGCAGAGGTCCCTAACCCATAATATGATATTTAAAAGATATTTGTCAAAAGGATTAATATATCTCTATCTGGATTAAATTTAATGACATAATATAAAGAACCATGGCTTTGGGAGTAGAACTGAGTTTGAATCCTAGCTCCCAAATTAAATGTCTGTGTAATCTTGCTCAAGTTACTAACATTTAAGAGTCTTAGTTTTATACTAATATGGGACGGTAGTACTTGCTACTTAGAATTTAATGAAATAGTATGTATGAAATATCATGTATGTATGAAATATCATATAATAGTTCCTTATAATAGACTTTCTTTCTTTGTCTTCTGTGTGTAGACAGATTTCCCAAGGGTGAAGGAATTAACTTTTTCAATTGATAGTCTTATCATAGTTATTCTACAAAATATTAGTTATTGGATTTTGTTTTCCTTTCCTTTGGAATGTCATCTTTTGTGAAATCAAGGTGATTCTGGCTATTTTCTCTTTTTCCTTTTTATTGCTGTTATAGCCTTATAGTGGAAGGATTGAGTCTGTATGTGGGTCTGTAGGCTGTTACCTGTTCTTTGTGTGCAAAAATGTAAGCACTAACTGCTCCAGATGGTACTGCAGATGCAGAAAGGTTAAGAGATGTAATCAATTGTCATACCAGGGAGGCACTCAATGTGATTTGGAGTTTATTGTGAGTCCCTACTGACTGAATTAGAATGTCATGTTCTGTGATGGGATAGTAATAGATTTGATGCTTGTTCCTCTCTCCTCTCCTGGATAAAAAAGGGGAAGTTCATTCGTGAGTTGCTTCATTCAGGGGCCAGGCCTGCCGTGGTGGTCGGGTAGGTACGCTCTGGTTCTTTATCCCCAGGTATTTGTGCTCATGCCTTCATATCTGTCCTGTGACCTCAGAAGATGATTTCTAATAGTTTCAGAATTTGCTGGACAACTACACATAGGGGGAAATGAAGAGAGGAAGAAGTTTCCAGCTCTGAAGGAGCAAGGTCTTTCTTGGAGTAGGAAAGCGGTACCTGAGGAGGTGGCCATTTAAGAATAGGGTTGTTCTTCCTTACATAAATTTGGAAATCCATAATTTGGGAGAGGTTTTCTTTTTTTAAAGTTCTCTTCCACAGATCAGAAAGAATAACATGTTTGTATATGAAATCTAATAAATCTGAAAGGCTTATACCACCCAAAGCCTTTTTGAAAATTATTAATTTTTAGCAAGTCTAGGTCACATAATTCCCTTCTTAATGGTACACTTGTGACAGTATAATTTGGTAGACCTATCTCAATCAGGTGGCTCAGCAGTTCAGTGGTATTAGAAAAGGTGAAAAAAAAGATGAGAATTCAAAAAATTCAAAAAGGGGGAAAATGTGAAAAAGTTTTGGATGAGAGAGTCTATGATAAATTATTGTACTCCCAAATACAAACAAGGTAATTCCACTTTAAAACTGGTTTTATAAAGTGTTTCACTTGACATCACACTGTGATAACTGAAAGCAAAAATTCTGGATTAGAACTATTGCCAGGCTTCAGTATGGCTCTCATGTGCTTCCATAACAATTGCTCTCAGCTAGGATGCTCAAATTTGATGAGCTCCTGCTAGTTTGCAACCCAACCTAACATTGTGATGTTACAGTTAAAAAATAAATTGGTTACATACCCATGCCCTAGCTGATATTGTTTACTGATAATTAAAGAAAAGTATAAAGTAGCTTGGAAGATTATTTGTAATTATTGCATTAAGAGGTAGGTACACATGTTGTTGTCCCCCCATCCCCCACAATTCCCTTAAAATACCATTGTTATTAAAATTTTAAAGAGCCTTGAAGTGAAAAAGCATGAATACTTAATTGCCTTCCTTGGTTTTCTTGAGCTTATAGAATGTATTTTCATCTTTTAGTCATAGTTCTGTTTTTAAATAACTCTGTTCTGCTCCATGAGAGACATTTCAGTTCTAAATGTATGCAACCAAATTATCTTTTAACCCTCATTTTCAAACTGCAGTTCAATCAGTATACTCCAGATGGCACACAATGATGATAAAATTATGCATATGTTACATTGAGGGATTGAATATGCAAACAGAAGGAGCTGGTTAACTAAGGTTTTCAAATTGCCTTCAGGACTTTACCGTTCTCCTACATAATGACAAAAAAAATGCAGATACCACTTTGCTTGGTTTTAGGATTTGACATTTTTTAATATGGCAAATGAAATGCAATTACAATCCATAATAGTCCACATGAAACTTTGCCAATGTCATTATAAAAGCAAATGTTTTCCTCCACAAGTCAGTACGTAAGAATACATTTTTACCTTCGTTTATTACCAGTGTTTTGCCGATAAAACCATGCTCATGAGAAAATATATGGGGAGGAAACAGAATCAAAATGGATACTCCATACATTAATAAGCGTGGTTTCTTTGTTTATTCTAAGCATAGGATTAGGGAAGCTGGTCATCCATTTTTTTCATCATTTTGGGAGACCATAATAATATTGGAGGGAATAAATGGAAAGCTAAACAAAATAAACATAAGTGAATCTGCTCTGATTACCAAAGAGTTATCAACTCTTCTACTACTGAGTACTTCCTTTATAGCTCTATAGTTCTATAATGTGAAAGCTACTTAGCAGGATCCTTGTTTTTGGATATAAGCACAATTAAAGAAGTGATATATTTGTCAACTTGGCATTACAATATTATTCTCAGCAAATCTTCTCAATTCCAATGGCAACAATTCTTTAGTAAAAAGTATGTTCATCTGTTTTAATTATTTTTATGCAATTTATTTAAAATAAGAATAAGAAAAAAACTATTCTCCCATTTCACCAGGTATGCCCACATATTTTAGGTGGCTGTTAGTTTTTAAAGATTCAAAAAAAAAAAAAAAAATTGATGATGGCTCAGTAGTACAGTTTTCTGTATGAAGGTTAACACACTATTTTATACATGATTTACCTGAAAGGCCAAGCAAGAAGCAACAGCACACTATTTTATTAGCATTACTTATAAGACTAAAAACAGAGATATGTATTATTATCATATTTATATATTTCTCTACCTCTCAATATCCACCTGAAAGTTATTATTTGAAAATGTTTAGTCCTACTGCCTAAGGAGGATTTGTATATATTGGCGACACATTCCCCCCCCCCCCCCCCAGTGGTCTAAATTGGGGAAGTCCTTTATTCATACTGGAAACTAGGTGTTTTTCTGGTTTTGTTTTTGTTTTTTGCTATAGTTTCATACATTGATTTTGATGAACATTTCATGCTAAAGGAGTTTCCAAAGTAGAACAATTCAGAATCCATGAATAGTAATTGAGCCCTTTAGTTCTGCTCTGAACTTAAAACCATTATTCTCCATTTAAAGCAGACAAATCATGTTGCTCTACAGAACATTGCTCTGTCATTTTAGGTTTTTTTTTTTTTTTTTTTTTTCCCCGTGGTGGTTGTTTCCAGTGAGCTGGGCTGGAATATTAAGCTCTCTTTGCTTCCTATGCTCTCTCTTGCTGTGCTGGGCACATTTAGGGTTCTGTCTGAAATGGGCAAAAAGCAATTCTCTTGTTCATAAAGAATAACTTGTAAGCTGGTGTGGATGCCTGTACATTTTTATTTTGTGAAGAGAATGTGCTATTTGCCAGGCTTTGAATCTCTGGCAACTGGCTTGCTGAAACTCAGCTTAAATGTATTGTCGTGCATAAACAATCAAATGTAGAACATAATACGTCTCCTCTTCTGACTGCACCTCTCATACCAAGCACATCGGCTCAATCCATTATTCTATGTATATGGAGTTGTATCTGTCAGAAGCTAATTTAAGTGTCATGTGAAAACACAAAGTTAATAGAAGTTTAACATGGTAAAATATTGTTTTTAATATTAAAAATGCACTTGTAGCATCTGAGAAAATATAGCTATTATGGTGCTTGCAGAGTGATGTAGCCAAATACCCCTGTGCTGAGAGCCCACTGTAGGGCAGGGCGGGTGGGGGGCAGTCATTTCCTACCATCTGCTCTCACGCTACAAAAGTGAATGAATACATGTTTGGATTTTCGTGGTCTGTTCTGTTTGCCTGGTAGAGGAAAAGTTTAAACATTCTTAACAACAAACATGCTTCTTTATTGAAAAGAATAACTTGTACTAGAAACAATATAGTAGAATGATTTTTAGACATACCGTGGTATAACATTTATTCATCCAAATTTTGTACACTACATTTTTGTCCTTTTGTATTTAAAATACTTTATGTCAGAACCATAAGAGACTCTTAATCTCACAAAAGAAACTGAGGGTTGCGGGGGGCGGGTAGGGGGGTAGGGAGAGGGGGGTGGGGTTATGGACATTGGGGAGGGTATGTGCTATTGTGAGTGCTGTGACGTGTGTAAACCTGGTGATTCACAGACCTGTACCTGTGGGGTTAATAAAACATTATATGTTTACTAAAAATTTTTTTAAAAATTATAAAAAAATAAAATAAAATACTTTGTCAGTACACATTAAACAAATAATGTGTATTTTGGTGATCTGTTTTTAATTTCAAGACATTTCTATATAAATTAACATTTATATCATCAGTAGGTATTCATCATCTTTATTGAATACTATTTGGAAAGTAATGATATTTCTGAATACTAGAGTTCTGAAAGCTTGTTTTTCTTTCCTCCCTCTCTCTCTCCTCTTCTTTGTTCATTCCTCTCTCTTTCCTTCTTTCCTTTCTTTCTGTAAATGCCTTTTCCTAGGAATATGATACAAAGTAAAGTGATGCTTTTGGCAACAAGTTAAGTCTGTTATGGTAATTAAATAAAAAACAATTTTGATGACCATCAGGAGCCAGGGGCTATGATCTGTTTCTCATGCAACATGGCTCCAACCTCAAGCCTTCTACTTCATTTCATGCTCAACAATAGCATAATAGCATTGTCCTTTAATGCGGCAAGAAAAACAGACCATAATGGATTTGCTGAGAGACTGTGTAAGAGCTTCTAACTGTGACATTCTAATAAATCTTTAAGGGTATTTTTGACTGTTAAAGAATTCCGCCATAGTTTGTGGATATAGATCCTAACAACTCTAGTCACATGTGACTCCACAGTAGAAATAAAAGCATGGCAGATTTATCTGGTGATTTACATTGATGGCATAATATGGAAGTATAAAAACGAAGTAAAAACTACACTGGGGACTTCTGCCATTCTGTGTGAGTGAGGAAGATAATGGGAAAGAGGTTAAAAGCAATTGTTTTCTTCTTGCAACAGATTCTTTGAATGAATTTGGGCTGCATGAGAGGGGTGTCAGATAAAATACGGGACATCCAGTTAAATTTGAATTTCATCTAAAAAACCAAATAATTTTATTATAGATATGTCACAAATATTTGTGCTATAGCACTTGTGCTATAAAATTATTCATTGTTTATCTGACATTCAAATGTGATTGGATGTTGTGCATTGTCCTTTATTAAAGCTGGCAGCTGTAGGGTATGGACATCCTGGGGGTGGAAGGGGAAGGACGAGTGAATAAGGTCTGGGTGGTCCTCAGCCTCCCCTGCAGAACTTCTGCTCCTTGTTCCACACTCTGTCATGCAAGAATGGAGTTAGGGCCAGGAGCCAACAGATTTAAGGAGGACAGGCTGACAATCCTTATATCCAGGAGCAACTATATAGAAGACTTTGGGAGATAAAGGTCAAAAAGATGCAACATCAGCATGTGACTTATTGAATTACCAAGGCTGTTGAAATAATATGCAGGTTCCACCCTCAAAGAATTGTCCTATGCTAATCAGATGAGCACTTACTGAGAGGCAATATGGGCTGCATTAGGAATAAAAACTGAATAAAACCAGAAGAAGCAGAGACTGTAACTTTTTGCAGTACTCCCTATTCTCCTGTGCTGCTTCTCTAAGACTTTTCTTTTTTCTTCTTCTTTCTTCTCTTTTTTCTTTTACTTTTTTTTTTTTTTGAATGGAGGAGGGCGGGGTAGAAATTTTCAATTTGGCACATTTCCATTCCTTTTGGAGATTACATCCCAGTAAAAGTTCCATTACCATCTTTGTGCTAAGTTACATCGTATTTAAATCAAGTTAATTCTGTACTTAAAAAGTAACTCTTTGGAGTGGCAAGAATAAACTGAGGAGCCTTGTAAATCCTCTAAAGGAGTTACCTTCATTTTCACATGGACAGCAAGGCATAGAAAGGTTCAAATATGTCCAGGATCATAAATCTAGAGAAAGGAAGGAGCGGAGATTAGAATCCTGCTGTAATAAGAAGACTATTACTGCTGTTTAACTGCATGAGGAAAAAAAAAATCAAAACTACCCCACCATAACTTGAACTATATGTGGTTAAAGTGTTTCTTTGGTCACTTTTGGTTACTCTCTGAAGTTACCCAAATATGAATCTTAGACGTTAGGTACAATAATTCTAGGGTTTAACCTAAAACAAGAACCTGGGATAAAGTTCTGGAAAGATATTCCTGTTTAGTTGCTAAGTTTGCACACGATTTGCTGTCAAAATTCATATTCTACTTATCAGTTAGTCTATTTAAACAATGCGGGTGGTAATGCTGACTACCCCACTGAGATATTTTAGGAATAACAATGCAAGCAAAAAACATGCCCCCAAATAATGCAAAGCTCCTTTTGTATGTATGAACTATGAGGAGCTATATGAAGATGAAATGCCAACAATAGCTCTCTGATAGACATAAATGTAGACGTTTCTATCCATTCACCCACTCTGCAGATAATTACCAGGAAAAACGTGGCTTTTATCCTCAGTGAGAGGGCATATAAATTCAAAACAGGCAGATGTGACTTTTTTCTAAAGAAAATTACTGAATTCATACATTTTTTAGCAACAGAGAAGTTAGATGAAGTTACTTTAAAAATTAGTTAAAATGCAAACCCTGGCCTGCCACACAATCAGTTTCAGAAAAGTATGAGCAGGACTTTAGAATGTAAAGATTGTAATTCGAATGAATATTAATGCTCAAGTGTGTGGAGCGCAGAGGTAACTGACCTCAGACCTCACGCGGTGTACAAAGTAGCTGCTTAGCTGGGAAAACCAATTTTTCACCTTTTTTTGTCAGAAATAGGAGACACTCCACTATAGGCTGGATTTTGTTCCTTGTAGAGGTCAAATCAGTGTCTGCTTGAAAAATTCATGATCCAGAAAAGGTAATTTTTAATGAATATTTATGAGCGATGTCCTTTCTTATCAGAGCTGTGCAAGTTTTCTGAAGCTTGCCACTAAGACTGGCTTGTGATTTTTAGCAAAAAACCTCTGAATCAAAATGAGGAAAATGGGCTTGATATACTGTCGTCTGACTCATTTTGGCTTCTTCTGTTATGCATCGTCATTGCATATGAAACAACATTGTTCAAGGCTGTTCATATCACCACTGTTGCAGTATTTTTTCCCTGCCTTTTAGGATCCAAACACCAACATAAAAGAACATTTAAAGGACATTATACTCTTTCTATATTTTTTTAACCTTAAAAATATTTTGCCCATAAAGTTGCTAAAGACTCAGACCAAGTAATAATAGGAGTACGGAGTTTTCCTCTGTGGGCTGGTGCTCTCATGTTCGGTATGTGAAAATAAGAACTTCAGAATACTGAAAAGGCTTTATAGCCAAATCTTGATTTTTTTCTTGCACTTTCTCTTAAAATCAGTACAAGTAGAGAGATAAATCTCTAACAAAGTATCTCGAAATTTTCCAGAATTAGTATTTATTAATATTTGTAATGATACAGCTACATATTATTGTGTTAGCATAGTTAATACATGTATTGACCATGTATAGACAAATATATATACATTCATCAAGAAAAATGTTAGATATTAATTTATAAGTATAAAATAACATGCTACATTTTCATTTGTTCAAAGAGTAGTGAATATAGTCGAAATACTTATGTTATTCTTAATCTCATAGGTTGTAGAAATACACCCACATCATGAAACAATTCAACCTGCCTAGAAACTGGTAAAGGTTTCAGTGTTCGGCCTCTGCCATTTTGTAATATGAAATATCTTTAGAGCATGAGAGTACTACTTACGGATTTTCCCCTCAAGGTAGCATGTAATAGACACATTATCATAGCATTAGTCTTCATGTGGTTCCATGAAATGTTGCTCTGATGAGTTAGGATGACAACCTATTTATCATTATAAACATTAGAGGAAGACATGAAGAAATGTCATATCGTACCATACAGAATCAAAACTCTGTCCATGAGAATTATATCATTTGCTTTCGTGAAGATAAAAGTGTCTATTATAAATGCCTAAATACCAAATATAAGTAAATCACGTTTATTATTTTCAGTATCTGTTGCTTTTTAGCTTCCTGAAGCATTGGAAGCCGAGGCTGACAAAATACCAAAAAAAAAACAAAAAACAACAAATACATGAAGGGAAGCACCAACCAAGGCTGCATCCCTAACACTCCCCTGACTCCAGGCCTTTGTGTCAGTTATAATGCTTTGCCTGGGATGCTCTTTTCTGCCTGTGCATGACTCAGTCACACTCCAGACATAAGCTCTTTTAACTCCTACTCATTTTCTAGGTCCTTGACCAGATGATATTGTCTTTGGAGAGCCTACTTTTGGGGCTCCAGGTCATTGGAGCTCCTTATACTTGCTCCAGTGATAGTGCATTTGCCTGGTGGTTTTTACTTTGTGATTGTCTGGTGACATCATCGTCTTTCACACTAACGTGTTGTTCCATGAAACCCAGGACTGAGGTTTGTTCACCGCTGTGCTCTATGCACTCATTCATTTGGTCTTTATTTAATGAAGGCCTGCCAAGTGTCAGGCAGTGTTTGGGTTGCTGGAAAGCAAAACATTTATTAGACAGGTAACATACAAGATGTACAAGATAGGTTAACAAAAAAAAAAAAAAAGGAAAAAAAAAACCCGTAAGTTCAGATTCATATGTTTTTCAAAACATATTTTCTGAATAAAGAACATGGACGTAATACAAGGGGACTGGATGCAGGTGTGATGGTATATTTAGATCGATGGTGGTATTCGTCAACGGGTAGTGATGAAGTAGGAATCAGTAAGGCCAGTGAGTCATATGGCCCCTCTTCTGCCTCTTGATCTCTCAGGCTCTCCCAGTCTGAAATAGCTCTTTAGTGCTCTCCCGATTATCATCTTTCTGTCACCTCTAACAGACAATCCACTGAGTGTAAAATTTTAAACTTAATGTTTGTGAGTAAACCCTTTCAACAGCTCTCTTAAGAGTTATAGAATACAGATTTAGAAATAATTTATAAGCCAGAGTTTCTGATTTAAATACTTACTTGTTTTAAAGTAGACTAGCTCATTGGTAGAATCAAACATTTCTATGATATCCCAAATACCATGGTACCTGATCGGAAATTCTTACCGGAAGACACAATGTTACTCTACTGGTGAATACTAATGACCTCATACTCATTTTGTCATTGAAACTCCTTTATCTTACTATTACTTATGGGTCATTTTTCTTATTTATGAACTATATTAGAATTTTCATTCAAGGGAACATAGGAGTGTCATATAATAAATGGAGTCCTGGCTCAAATGTGTTAATGGATCTCTCCAGCAGTCCTTTTCTCAATCCCAAGTGCATAATTGAAATGGACGTATGTGGTGGTTGGCAAAACCCCAGCATCATTTTCTTTGCCTACAGTATTAGGGCTGACACAGTAAGGGAAGTCAAGTGGAAGTCTTTCAAATCGAGCCCACAGCTAATCTAGTAAATTAAAAATAGTAATATATTAGTGACACTTTTAAAGGACTAAATGCAGATACGGTGATTCCCACTCTACTTTCATTTAATTTAGTAGTCCGGCCGCTACCCAGAACTGGCAGATTCTGAAGTATGACAGTGTGGGCTCTTGTAAACTCAGGCCAGTATTTGTCCCCACTGCACCTGCTGTGCTGCATGTGATATCTTAGTTGGAGCAGATTAACGTGGCTCTTGGCATGTGGCTCTTGGTTCAATAAATGAATGATTTTCTATCCTTATGAGTAAGGAGGACTAGAAGTGGCTTTTATTTACATGTAGAAGAGAAGAGGGTGCCTCTGTAGTCTTGCCTTGGGTGTATGGATACTCTCCCTCATCCTATCATAATGTAGTTTGGACCACAAGGACATTCTGCAGAACATTACATTGTTCTACTCGATTGATTATGTCGTGCCATCAGATCAGATGAGCAAGATTTGCAAGTGTATCAAAGACTTTTAAAAAAAAAGATTTTATCTATGTATTTGAGAGAGACAGGGACAGAGATAGTGTAGTGCCTGCCAAGCAGGGAGCCCTGGGTGGGGCTTGATCCCAGGACCTTGGGATAAGGACCTGAGCAGAAGGCAGAAGCTGAACCTATTGAGCCACCCAGGCAACCCTATTAAAGACATTTTAAACCTGTGTGCACTCTTAAGGTGGAAGATAAATCTGCAAAGAGTCAGGGGGCCCATCACATGTACTTTGGAATATGCTAGGGGATGCCTTCCAAAGTTAAGAACAATTTATTTCATTTCACACTTCCCGTCACTAAGAAGAAAGCAAGTACTTTGTAGGTCTCTTTGGGTTTGATAGTGGCAGTTTCTACATTTAGAAATGCTGATCTAACCCATTTACTGAGTAACATAGAAAGCTGCCAGGTTTGAGAAAGATCCAGAGAGGAGTCTTGCAGCAGGTCTGGCCCATGGCGCAGATGGCACTTTTGCTTGGGCTACAAATGAAAAATTTTTGCACTAGCGCTCCAGTCAGGGAGGGCATTAGTGACTGACTATAATGACAGATTCTCCCAAGGTACCTGGTGGCTGAGTTGGTTAAGTGTCTGGCTCTTGATTCCTGCTCAGGTCATGATCTCAAGGTCCTGGGATCAAGCCCCACATCGGGCTCTCTGCTAGAGGGGAGCCTGCTTCCCCCCACCCCCACCTGCCTGCCTCCCTGCTTACTTGTGCTCTCTCTCTCTCTGTCAAATAAATAAACAAAATCTTAAAAAAAAAAAAAAAGGATTCTCGTTCTCTCGCCTTCTCCCTGTTCCCCCACCCCTGTTGGCCCTTACTCTGACTCTTAAAAAAAAAACAAAAAAGACTTTCTCAATGAATAGAGAGCTTTAAATTTTAAATTGTGTAGCTGATGATACACTTTGAATGGAAAGATAAGTTGTTTGAGATAAATATATACTAAATAGTGGGTCATGGTGACTAGTTTGTTCAAAGTCCTGGAAGGAAAAAAGCAGGGAATATCAAGGTCAGAGGAAGAGGCATGGAATTGGGAGTGTATTAAGATTTTTATATGAAGTAGGGCGCCTGGGTGGCTCAGTGGGTTAAAGCCTCTGCCTTCGGCTCAGGTCATGATCTCAGGGTCCTGGGATTGAGCCCCACACTGGGCTCTCTGCTCAGCAGGGAGCCTGCTTCCCCCTCTCCCTCTGCCTGCCTCTCTGCCTACTTGTGATCTCTCTCTGTCAAATAAATAAATAAATAAAAACCTTTTAAAAAAAAAAAAAGATTTTTGTATGATGTATTAACTCACACCAGAGATTACTCACCAGGAAAGACACACAAACCAACTGGACAAAAATGACTCAATCAGTTGATGTCCAACAGCCTCTAACATACATTGGCCAACTTAATTCTGGCAGAATGGGTGCAGGAGTAGATAGCCATGATATCAGGGATGCAAATATGCATGGGCCCAACCGTTTGAGCGTCACACACCAAAGCTAATCTGGCATTGCTAACATCCATGTTCTAGCAAAAGAGACCAAGGCTGACCCACTTATGGCCCTATCCTTTGAGGCCAACTAGCCACTTGGTAGCAAATTAATTACATTGAATTCCTTACTCCCTGAAAAGGGCAGTGATTTGTTTTGCTTATAATCAACATGTGCTTTTTTGTGGATTTATCACTCCTGCCTGCATTCTGTGACTAATTTCCTGAGCATGAGACCCGTGTAGTCACATCGGGGCCCAAACTCAGAAGGGTCCCATGCTTGGTTTAATGTTATTCAGTTGCCACTTTGGAATTCTTAATTTTCAAGCAAGGGACACCACATTTTCATTTTACATGGGCCTAACCAATTCTGTAGCTAGTCCTGCTTCAGTCTGGCCAGTCGCTCCATCTGAAGCCTTACAGAATGTTTACTACATTAACATAGAAGCGATCTAGTGACCTGCATCACAGCAAAGAAAGTGGCATCCACTGGTCCTGTCATCTACCACACAACTCAGAGGCTGCTGGTTTAATAGAACAGTGCAAGACTAAAGTTAGTACAGGGAATGGGACACCAACTTTCAGTGCCCCACTGAAAGCTCTTCACCAGTACATACACACACACATATACACACACAAATTTAAATAGCTATATATAAATTTTCACTTTTAAAAAAATATTCTGGGATGCCTGGGTGGCTCAGTTGGTTGGGCAGCTGCCTTCGGCTCAGGTCATGATCCCCGCGTCCTGGGATCGAGTCCCACATCGGGCTCCTTTCTCCGCGGGGAGCCTGCTTCTCCCTCTGACTCTGCCTTCCACTCTGTCTGCCTGTGCTCGCTCTCGCTGACAAATAAATAAATAAAATCTTTAAAAAAAAAAATTCTATTCATTTATTTGAGAGAAAGAGAGACAAAGAGAGTGAGAGAGAGCTTTAGCAGGAAGGAGAGGGAGAAGAAGGCTCCCTGCTGAGCAGGGAACCCAACACTGGGCTTGAGCCCACGACCCTGGCATCATGACCTGAGCCAAAGGGAACATGAAATAAATGAAGATATGCATGCCAGCAAAGACACAGGCAAAGAAGGTGAGACTCTGAGAAAGGAGAAACCAAGGAAGACAATGAGAGAGAGAGTGATCAGAGACAGAAGGTAGAGTCTTTAAATGTTAGGGATTGAATAAATTCCACAGGGATAAGGATCTTCGCTTGGTTCATTTATGTACCCCAAGCATAAAGAGTAGTGCCTGACATGTAACAGGCACCCAATATGAATTTATTAAATGGATGAATTTTAGGTTAAAGGTAAAGGTTTGAGCAGCTAATGACACAGTGAGTACATGCGTGATACATTTAGAGAGGAGCAACCTACAATTATACTGTACTTTGCACCTCTTATGTAACTGGTCCCTGCTCAATGCTAGTGACACCAGCTGTAGTAAAACACAACTCCTGCTCCACAGGGGATGGTGGTGAGTGAGAAGTTTATGCTGATGCCACTCAGAGAGGCCAGTCGACTTCACAAACATGTGTTTGACTTAAAGGCTGTACTTTCACGGGGATTGTTTTTGCTGCCATGTGTGTTTTAGAAGTTTTGAAGTTTCCCAAAACAACTTTCTGCGAATTCATTTAAAACTGATGTTGTACAGGCTGGGACTGACTCACATTAATACAGTGTATGAAGGACCAATGAATGAATCAGGCTTATCTCATGTTAACCTGAGGATCTTTCCAATTCCCAGAATATGTGCCTCTAATATGCTTATGTGTGCCCTCTTTAGTATCAGGGTTCTTTGGAACTGTTAAATAGATAAATCTGGAATCAAAACAAAATGGAGGTAGTCAGTATTAGTGAGGAATTTCTTGTCCATATAGGATAAAGTCTAGTGAAACATCCATGATCATAACAAAATGCCTTTCAATCATCTAAATGTTCAATTCCCCAAGTCTAGTGAGTTTCTCCTACTTTGTGGAGAAGATAAGCACAAATACTATCTTGCTTACCTATTTCTCTAAGCTTCATTTTGATGACCTACTTCCTTATCAGTCATATGTGAGTCCTGCTGTTTGACTGACTATTCATCGGCCTGATTTTTATGTAGAACTCTCTGGTCACCGTGGCTAGGCTTGGTTTTCTTCCTGTCTTCTCAGCCGTACATTTAACAATATTGCATTCAGTTATTTCTTCAGATTTGTTCCTGTTATAAATTCCCTAGACTTGTAAAATTATCATTATTGGCTCGCTCAAGAAAAACCTGCTGTGATGGCCCCAGTTACACATCATCTAATATGTGATTTGGAAATTTATGAATTGATATTTACATATCAAAATTATGAAGAAACACTATCTCATATAGGGCAGAGATCATGTGAGCATTCTGCATCGTGCAGACTTGATAAATATCAAATGGCTACATGCAAATTAAAATAGCATTTTCTCACATCCTGGGTTTATATAGATAGGTGTGTTTTGTTCTTGCAGATGAGAGGTTGACTCATGATCATGAACTTTGACATCTTTCTGGCTGATTGAAAATAAATTGTGCATGTCAAATGAGTCCTTATGTAGGTATGAAATTTAACAATTTCCTGTCCCTGGCTACGGGGAAGAGTTTTGTTGCTGTTGTTTTGGGCAATGTTTATCTAGTAACCCCTGGTGTTACTAGCAATTACTTACTAGTGAACCAACCAAGCTCCCAGAAACTTCTGCAGCTGGGGAAGGGGAAACAGTGGAGTAAACAAAGAAGCGTAATTCACTTGTCATTAAAGATATATCACTACACTGTGTACTTAAATTGTGGTTTTCTTTATTAAGGAGTGGAAGTAAAAATATAAATAAATAAATGGTGTTTAGACCCCAGAGATAATTCAGATCTTGATGGGGAGCTAAGGTAGAGAATGGCTAATTATCTACTTACGCCTCTGAGCACCACATGAATAGCCAGTTAGGTTTTTGCAGTGATTGAAAGATGTCAGAAGAAATGTTTTTATCATATAGAAGAACTCTGTATTAGGCCTACAGTCAGGAAAACTACCACATTTAACTTTATAGATACTATTAAAAATTCTCCCAAACTTGACTCAGAACACCTCCCAGTTTACAGGAAGTAATCCCATAATTACTGCAGTTTTTCAGTATGTGAGATATTTGATATTTCAAGTTTAGTTTTCACTTAATTTATTAAACTTTTTCTCTACTGAAAACTTATCTGTCTGTAGTTACTTATATCATTTATACCTTTGTTTAACAAAATAAAGGATTAAAAAGGAAGCCTTATTTCCAAAGTCAGTGGCCTTGCAGGAATAACTTACCCATATTTCCCTCATTTAATGAAGATGACTTTCACTTTACTCAGTGATGTGTTGAATATGTTAATTCATTTCCAAATAGCAAGCGATGTATAGTCAGTTTGCTTATTGAGGGACAACAGTCCACCTGTCTTCAACATGGCATCTATCAGAAGAGAAATCAGAATAAACCTGAGAATTCCTGAAAGCTGTACTAATTCCAAGGTGACTACTCTGATATTGAAAAACAACAACAACGAAAAACCCACAACAACTTTATGGGTAAATATCAATTTCGACAGAAGAAGCTTTACAAATCTTTGAAACAATCATCATGTCTTTGTTTAAAACAAAACTAAAAAAAAAAAAGTCAATGGAATCTGATTTCAAATATAGAAATGAAAAGTATCAATCCCAACTCCGTATGTACTAAATGATAAATTGAGTTATTTATACATACATTGATAAAAATATGAAAATCTTCCCAACACTTTCATAGTTCCTTATTTTACTGATATTGTAAAATTGAACTAATCAAACAATCGAGATAATTAAGAGAATACAAATACTGTGTGTATTGTGGTAATAAATGGCCTTCCAAAAGTTCAGATCTTTTCAAAAAAGGCAGATGGTTTTCTGAATTTTGTATTAGAAAAAAATAAGCATATGTAAATAGTTTGTAATTGTGAGGGAAAATATTTTTCTGGAAAATAGTTTTTAAAATATTCCCTAAACATTTCATGTATTTCAAATTCCCCAGAATCATCATTTCTATAACCTAAACATTATGACACTCCTAAGTATGCTGTTTTTCTTTTGTGACAACATATGAATTCCAAGTACAGGTGTGTGTCTGTGTTTGTTTACACATATATGAGCCCATATTCTCATGTTTTATAAGAAAATTCCTGCCAATTCTTTTCAGATTTTCTGCTCTTACAAGTATTTCTTTCCATTCACTTTTGTTTCTTTTTTTTTCCCCCAAAGATTTTATTTATTTATTTGACAGATAGAGATCACAAGTAGGTGGAGAGACAGGCAGAAACAGAGAGGAGGAAGCAGGCTCCCCACTGAGCAGAGAGCCTGATGCTGTGATGCTGCAGGGCTCGATCCCAGGACCCTGGAATCATGACCTGAGCTGAAGGCAGAGTCTTTAAACCACTGAGCCACCCAGGTGCCCCCACTTCTCTTTTTTTATGACATTTAATTTCCTCTTCACTCTTTTCTTTCATTAAAACCATTAAAAATTAGAAATAGCAACTAAATCATTTCCAAACTGTTAATATTTAAGAAACCTTGGAAAATGTAAAGCAGATATTAAAAATGATGTTCTCTCTCTCTTTTTCTCTAATGGGAAAGGCCATGAAAAATTGAGGCAGAAGTGAAACATCAATTCCCAAAAGAGTTAGTTTTCTCAAAATGCTGAAAGTCAATTCAACAAGTATTTATTGAGCTTCTACCCCTGCCCTTGGGGACGCTGTGATATAAAATCAAGAATTTTCCCCACAGGTAAACACTTGATTCATTTTGATTTAAAACTGGCAGCTGAGAAAGTCTACTCAAGGTTGCATTTGCTCTTTATATATAAACATTTTTCTACAGTTTGAGTTTTTCCCAAGATCAGTGCTTGAGTTTTAGAACCCTTTGTCATTTTTTTTTCCCTAGAATACTCTATAAAGAATGAAACTTTGAAAATGGTAGGAATTAAAAAGTGGTCTCTATGAGAATCTGGTGATTCTTTGTAATTTAGAAAGAAGGATTTAAGTTTGAGAAAGGGTAGATTCTGTATCTATAAATACTTATTTTTTCTTTTTTTAGAAGCTTAAAAATGTATTTACTCTTTTGCTAATTAAATGAGAGTTTTTGTTTTTATTTTATTTTTTGCTATGAGACATTTTGCTATATTGATATGGTAATAATAAAGATAAGATAATAAATAATTATTTATTCAGTAAAAATTTAGAGAGCACCTATACTTTTCCAGGCATTGTGTTGAATGCTAAATTTGCCAAATAAAAGTGAGCCCTTAACTGTAACCACATAAGTGAGTCTTAGCTACCAGGAGTGAGGACAAAATAGGAGTGATGAAGTTATGTTTTTTTCCTTCTTTTCTCTTCAAGGAGACAGGAAAGACAAGAAATAAGAAGACAGGTGTGTCTTCTTGTCTTCTTCTAATAAAATCAATAGAGAGAATCAGGGAAGAAGAATAAAAAGGAAAAGGACTAAATGTATTTGAATAAAGCCTCAGATTAAAAACTAATTATTATCAAAAACAGAAATAAAGATAACATTTGGTATCTTTGGGAAACAGCACCTTTCCTGCAGTGGGTTTAAAAAAAGAAGCTAATGTGGAAGATCTGGAGTTGTGGGTGAAGCAATGCGTAAGCATCCAAAAGTGGAAGAGGAGACGTTGAAATACAGGCCTCCCACCCACACTGATGAGCACAGATTCTGTAGTTTTAAGGACAGTGAGAAATTTGGGACATTCAGGGGAAAATTCAGAGGAAAATAATCCCTTCTAACTCTTAAGGTCCTTCATGATGGTTATCTTTACTTGCATCCAATGGTTCTATCATAATCTCAGGAAGTTTTATCCAATTTGAAGGTAAATTTTAGGATACGATTGAGGTAAAGAGGGATACAGTTCATGTGGGGAGTTGATAAGAGATAAGTAGTGGTTCAAGATTCCAAAGAATGGGGTGGTCTATGGAAAAGTGAAGGCATCTAGAGGAACTTTAGAAACCAGGCAGAATTTCCAGCACAAGGACTGGCAAACCACAAATGGACTGGGGAGGACTGCTGCTTGGTAGAAGGAGCACAGACCCAAGGATACCAAATTTGAGGTGACACTAATTTCAGATTTACCCCTCCCCTGGCCCAGCCCATCCCCATCTCATCTGCTGTGGCAAGGCTTGGCTGTGTCTCCAGACTTGATTAAGAAGGAAGCATGCAGGGGTCCTGGGGGCTTAGTCGGTAGGTTAAGCGTCTGCCTTCAGCTCAGGTCATGATCCCAGGGTCCTGGGATCAAGTCCCTTGTCGGGCTCTGTGCTCAGCAGGGAGTCTGCTTCTCTTTCCACCGCACCTCTTTTGTGATCTCTCTCTCTCTCTGTGTCTCATGTTCTCTCTCTCAAATAAATAAGTAAATCCTTAAAAAAAAAAAAAAGAAAAGGAATCAAGCACCATGAAGCTGAGAGAGTGAAATGTAAGAATGCATAGCATGTTCTCTAGAATCAGACTGCTTGGGTTTGAGTCCCTACTCCACTTATGACTTAAATAACCTAGGTCAAGTTTCTCAACTCTCTAAGACTCAGTTTTCCAGTATAGGATGGGAATAATAATAGTACCTACCCTCTAGGAATTTTGTGAGAATTAAGTGTATTTAATTCATTAAGATGTGGCACTGTGACTGGCACTTTATAAGTGATAACTTACTCGTTTTGCGTAAGTAGTAAAAACATGTCAGGAAGCAGGATTTGAGAACAAATGGGTTAACTTCTGTGTTATTTTTGTACTCTTCAAATCATAGTTGAGGTTTGACATAAGGAATAATAGCTTAAGTTTTGCACAGTGCCAGACACAAGCAACACAAGATAGATCATCTGCTGTCCTCACTGACGGTCTTTTCTTGCACTTCATAGAATTAGGTCACATCTAAATAGAGGAAGCATTGACTCAGTATTGTTTATATTCTTAGTAAGAAGATGTGTAAATCTTAAGAACACCAATAGATGTTTTTAATTCTTTTCAAAATGTGCATCATTGAAGATGACTATGGTTGGCATCCATTCCAGGCTGTAAACATTTAGGTGATGCATAAAGCAACCTGAGCTATAAGGGTTTGGAGGAGTGTTAATTATTGAAAAGTGGCTAAATGCTCTGTGTCGAAGTAGATAAATAGAGTTTCTGAATACTAAGACATTGGCTTATTTCAATCCACAATATTGAAAATTTTCACCATCATGTCCTTGAACTCTGCAAACAGAACTTTTTACTTAGAAGTATTTTACATTCACATGTGAGTAACATTAAAGGATACTTTTGAGTTCATAAGTGTATGCGGAGAGGGTACTCATGTTTTATATTTAAGAGGTTTGGGAAGTAGCATGATAAGTAATAAAATCAACAGTGATAACTATTAATGTAATCAAGTGTACATATTGCTTTAAAATAAATAGGACTAATGATTAGGAAGAAAACAGGCCTTGGGGTAAAAATAGAAGTAAACACAAGAGTAGTGGTAGAAAGAAGTAGAAAAGAAGCCAGTGTATTATCAACCAACGTCTCAAATATATCAAATCATAATACGTCGAGCCAGAAAATAAAATCCTGCTTCAAGCGTAATTTTTGTCATAGAAGGATATTATGTTTTATGTATATTTGAAAAAAAATTATTTTAGGACTATCTTTAAGAAAAGACTGCAATGTGGCAAGAGGGTAGCAAAGAATACCAAACAATGTCCGGTAGATGATGTGTAAGCCAAGTTGGAGCATGGAAATGAGCAGTGCATTGGGACTTCCCCGTGGGAAGGTATAATCAAGAGTTCTCTGAAGGAGGCACTGAATGTAAACCTGGGCGGGATAGAAAATACACAAGGGAAAGAGAGGGTTATGACAGGTCTAACCCTTGTACAAGTTTAAGGACTGCTTGTGTAATGTAGGCTGTTAGTTTACTACCTGCCTGTTGGTCAGAGCAAGACAGTTTCAGTGGACTCATAGTGCTGCCTTTCCAACTTACCAGTATTATTACAATAAATAGATACCCAGCATATGAGTTCACTTCCTCGGTAGTACGTATGAATTGAATTAGGATTGCAGTAACCCGCTGCCATAACCAAACTGGTTTCCTTTCCTACTAAATTAAATGTGAAACCTCTCAGGACAGAAGGTAGAGAGGAAATTATCAACAAAATCAACATGCGATTTCTGAGGCTTGTGACTTTAAGGATAGGTGCTTTCTCCGTGACCTTGCTTGAGATCTACCCAAACCCATTGTGTGAAGCATCTGAAGGAAGAACAGCTACAGACACACCCAGAGAGAAACATGTCTGGGGATGCATTTGTAATGGGAGGTGGTGATTTGCTCCTATCAGTGGTCACACAGAGCCAATTTTTGTTGTTGTTATCCAGAGTTAGTAATAAGTAATTTCATGCATGTGAAGTCACAGTGAGAGGACAAGAGTGAGTTCTTCCTAATCATTATGTCAGGAAAGAGATGCTTGGGCTGTGGTGCCTAACTAAGCATATGGACACTGGGATATGACAGGATACATGTCACCTATGTAGAATTTCCTGGTGCATGTCACCTCCCCACACTGTTCTTAGGAAAGCAGTAATACCTGGTTGCTACTGTTCAGTCAGTTTAAGCACAGGCTTGCAAAAGAGTAAGAACATCTGCTCACTTATTCCTGAAGCATCTCTTACAAAAATCTCATTGAATCATGAAAGAAACTCTCAGCCAGAGAGTGGGGCAGTTTGAGTCTCGACTGTTCTAAACTTCGAATCAGGGAGACAACTCCCTTTTTACTATTTTCCTCTATCTTTCACTAAACCTGAAAGCACTCCCACTGGTTCTGCTGGCAATGTTATACCCGACTAATAAAAATGAGGTGCACTACTCAATTTATCCGGGCCCGATTATGTTGCAAGGCAGCTAAAGGCAAAAGTGAGTCCTGTATACTGAACAGCATTGGAGCCCCTGTAATCTAGAGGGGAAAACATTCAAAGGGCACTGTGAAGCTCAATTTACAGAAATAGACTGAAAATTGCTGCCAAGCGGCCCAGCAGACAATGCTTATGCACAGCCTTCGCAGACCAGGTTGTTGCTCAATTTGAGGAAAAAAAGTTGTATAGCATCAGGCATTGATGGCTTCTGTGCCCCCTCCCTGAATACAGAGAACAGTGATCGGGTCACCAACACTTGTCTTGATTAACCTGGTGCCATTCTATGAGTTTTAAATATTTTTTCTCCCCTGATCGTTTCTACCTGTATTAGAAAACACTATCTTAAAAGTGCTCAGGGTTAAGGGAGCCTGGGTGGTGCAGGTGGTTGAGCATCCCACTTTTGGTTTGGGCTCAGATCATGGTCTCAGGGTCCTGATCTCAGACTCATGAGATTGGGCCCCATGTTGGGTTCCATGTACTAAATCTGCTGACGCCCTTGCTTCACACACACCTCTCTCTCTAAAGTATATAAATAAATCTCGGGGCACCTGGGTGGCTCTGTGGATTAAAGCCTCTCCCTTCGGCTCAGGTCATGATCCCAGGGTCCTGGGATCGAGCCCCGGATCGGGCTCTCTGCTCAGCGGGGAGCCTGCTTCCCTCTCTCTCTGTCTCTACCTGCCTCTCTGCCAACTTGTGGCCTCTGTGTGTCAAATAAATAAATGAATAATCTTAAAAAAATAAAGTAAATAAATAAATCTTTAAAAATATAAAATGCTCAGGCTGAAATAATCAGCTCTACTATCAGTTCATAATTGATCCCTGCTCTTAAACATATTGGTATGAAATTCCTTAGACGTTTTGCTCGGATATGTCAGCATTGTGCTATAATCTTGTCAAGCCCTTGGCTTCTGAACTAAGTTATTTTCATCAGAGGTATTGAGAGAGGTTATATGTCATATTATGCCAACACCTTCTGGCCATGCATTTTATCCCTTTACCCCTAATAAAAATGTCTGAGTCTTATGTCCCAAGGAACTGTTTCAAAGCTTTTGAAGATAACCTTTAGTCAAATAGGTCAACTATTATTTAAGCTTCCTCAATTAATGCCTTCCTGGGATGTCTTGTTTTGAAAATCACGTTTGACATTTTGACAGAACTTAGCTTTGATATTCAAGCCGATTTGCCCTCCTCCAGCTTTCTCAGCTACCAGGCACTTGAACTTTCACTCACATTTTTTCTGCTAAGCTTCTGCTGACGGGCCTCTCTAGATACCATTGAGTAGGCTGACTGAAATATAACCTCACTCCAGGTCAAATGCCTTTAAGCTGAAAACCATTTCCAAGAAGGATGAAAATCTTCGATATTTCAAGTCTGTCTATTTGGCAGTGTGGAGATAAGAACAATGAGTCTTGTTATTGTTTTCTTTCATTTTTGCCATTCTGGAGCAGCCAAGAAGAGCTCAAATGTTCAGTAATATCCATTGTTGCACGTACAGGAGGCACAGAATAGAAAACAGAATGGGGCAAGTTGAGTGACCAGTATGGTAATGGGCAGGTAAAATATAATATTAACAGGTTGAAGGTAAAAGGCATTATGTCAGAGTGTTTTTTTTAATTAATAAAAATAATACAATTTTTAAAAAGATTTTATTTATTTAACAGAAAGAGACAGCAAGAGAAGGAACACAAGCAGGGGGAGTTGGAGAGGGAAAGTCGGCTTCCCTCCGGGCAGGGAGCCCGATTCGGGGCTCGATCCCAGGACCCTGGATCATGACCTGAGCCGAAGACAGATGCTTAACCATCTGAGCCACCCAGGTGCCCCCAAAATAATATAATTTTGACTTGAATATTTGAGTCAGTTTCAGAAGCATGAACTCTGATTGATTTAGTAACCTTAAATATGTCATAGTTAAAACAATATGCATTGATGGCTGAAAAATATCACATGAACTTATGCCTAGTGAATTTCCAAAAGACTGCCCACTGAGATGTTTGCCCTCTGTCATGCTGTCTCAGAATCTTAACATGAGAGATTCTGCTCTATTCCAATTAGGCACTGTCCTCAGAAAGTCTGCTTAAAATAAATCCATATTATCTATAGATAAAGGGAGAAAGGAGTGGCCATTTCATTTTCCTGATAGTCGATCTCTTTGGCTAAGGACTACCTTAAAAGCTAGAGATAGTTTTTTAGGAAATAAGTCTGGCATTTTTACTGCAGAGAGACAGTTACTGGGGACATAAGATTCAGGCATTTTTACTGCATAGAGATAATTTTGGGGGACATAAGACTCAGACACTTTTACTAGGGGTAAAGAGACAAGATGCATGGCCAGACGGAAGGTGTTGGTGTGATTTGGCATATAAACTCTCCCAGCATCCCTGAGGAAAATAACTTAGTTCAGAAGCTGAGAAATTGACGAAGATTCCAGGAGAATCCTGGTATAACTGAGTGCTTGGTAAGCACCCGAGGCAGATTGGGGACTGGCTGGGTTGGTGTTCCTGAAAGGGCACAGCCCTGGCACAGGCGATTTGTTCAGTGAATGGGGTGCAGAGAGTCAGTAAAGATCACAAATATAAACGCAGTCTCTTTTATAATTTTACCTTAGCTAATTCTGTCTTCCTTACAAACTGAATCCCCTTTCTGGATATTTAACTCCTTTGTTTTACTTATTCTGTGTACTGACTTCTCAAAAAGAGGACAGATTTCACAAATGTTAAGAGGTGGTGGCTTTTTTCACACTTGAAAGTCATGGCTATTCTGGTTTGTGGGAAGGGAAGAGCGGCATCACAAATCAGACCCTAACAGATCCAACCTGAAGGGTATATTCATTAACTGAAACTCACAGTATTATTATATGCAGTTTAAAATATGAGTTTAAGAAGTAATATTTCAGATATTGAAATTAGTGATTTTTTTTAAAGAAAAAAATCTTAAATCATTAAATGAGTTCAAATGGGAAGCTTTTTACTTTTGATCTTGTTCATACTCTACTAGCTCCCTACTTTTGTTAAGCAGTTACTTAAATAATTTGTATTTCTCACTTCTAGGTACTTTCTAAGTATGACATTTATCTCCAGGCATGACAAGAACTAAGGTTTTTGGTTTTTTTTTTCCATTTTAGAATATTAAATACTCTTACTTTCTCTTGAAGCTAAAGCATACTCTCTCACCCCAAATGCTCTTCATCACTAGTCATAACATTCACATCAATTCTCTCCCAAGATTTTGTCTGTCTCCCTGTGCTTCCTTATTCTGGTGTTCCCCCAGCATACCAGTTAAACTTCCCCTGATTTCTCCTGGTCAGCACTAGATTCCGTCAACTCACGATGAAGAAAGCTTCATCGAATTAATGCACTGAACACAGTCATGATACTATTCATTGTGTGGCTGAGTTAGTTACTGGCTAAGACAGAGGGTTAAAAATATAGCACCTTGTACAAGCTAGAACTTCACTTTCTTCTTACCTGTCTAAAGTAGAGAGTAAGGTTTCTTCCATTTCATTATTGTGTCTTCTCAAGGGTGTTGCAGTCCAATCAAGATTGAGGCTGGGCTTACCACCATGCAAGCATTTTAACCTCCTACGAAAAGGAATGAGAAACTGAAGGGTTTTAAAAGATGTCCTTTTCTGGAAGTGATATATATTGTAACGTCATATTGGAGAGAACTCAGTCACATGGCCACACCCGGACACAGCACAATTTGAGGATTACTGTCTGTAGGTTGGGATGAAATAGGGGGATGGGTTCTGCTCTTAAAAAGAAAAAAAAAAAAGGAGAAACTAGAAACTGGAAACTGTCATAGCTTTAAATTTTTAGGCCTGTGATCTTATACTACATCCTGATGCTTTCCTTATTCCTCATCTTTTCATTCCCTTTGGTTAAGACTATTTATTTATGTATTCATTGTGTCTCTTTTGGAGGACATGGAGGGCACATGGCACTAGAGTGTAGTTGAATATTAAATGATATTACGTTAAGCACTCAATTGAAAGTCATTTAATTTACAAAAATGTGCTTTACCTAAATGTTTAAAGACTGTATCTGTGGTCTTAGGGAAGTGTGCCATGCGTGCTTCATTAATTAGCTTTCTGATTCACCAAATGATTACTCTGTGCCTTCTACATGAATAGAGCAGAGTGTAGTATTTTAGAGATGCAAAGAAGTTGAACACAAAGAAACTTTCCTCGATTAATTTATAAACCACCTGAGGAAACTCAATGAAAAATGACCAAACAGAGCAGTGATACAAGAATTGTCCTAGGAAGAAGAGATGAGAGTTTGTTCGTTGTTGCTTTGCTTTGTTTGGGGCTACATAGTGTGTATTTGATGGAACCTCTCTCATCACATGCCTTTTCAAAAAATTCCTTTCTTGAATTACATGCCTTTTCAAAAAATTCCTTTCTTGAATTAGTGTTTCTATTCCCTGTAGTTTATGGAATATCCCATTGTAAACATATATAATTATTATATTAGGAAATAAAGGTGATGCTACCCTCTATTCAGGGCTGTTCATCTAAATTATATTATATAACCTTTGTTCTTTGATTCTGTTGATCATGGAAATGGCATAATTATAAAGTTCATAATGTCATAGTATTTTTTCTCCTCTTTAATGAGATAGAAAGAATGACTCCCAAAGTTTAATGTTTCTAATCAAGTGAGAAGTTTGCTGAACATATGTATTTAAAGACTCTGTGGAGAGATTCTGACTCCATAGGCCTTGTATAAAGGCCAGAAACTGTCATTTTCCACAAGCACCCTATTGATTATGTGGCTGCTCTTCTCCCCACTCCTAAGAATGCTTGGTTTAAAGAACACAGTGTGGGAAGTTTATTTGAATAGATGCCACTGCTAATAAACTTTCTTTGTGGAGTTTAAACATCTTTCTTATGAAATTGTTTCTGCCACTGTGATTGTCTCTTGCAAGAGAAGGCAGTTATTCCCATTGGCCATATCAAGACAAAAATCAATGTATTTAAAATGCTTACATCTTAATGAAAATGCAGTCTCCTATAAGAGGTGTGATTGATGTGGTCTCTTTATATCTTTACTTATTTTTAGTGAGAAAAGATGTTAAGATGGGACAAACTGATATTTTATACCTATTATTATGATATAGGTGGTATTAGTTATCTCATCTTTCCTGATTATGTGTTTTGCCTCATTCCTTCTGGATTAAATTTATATGTGAGGTTAAGGAAAAAAAGCAAGAAAGAAAAAAAAAAAAAAAAAAAAGAGGAAGGGACGAATGAATGAACAAAGGAAGGGGAAAGAAAGGAAATTAAAAAAATAAAACAAAAAAGAATGACCTTGATATACAATAGTACTTTATCTTGAGAACCATATGAAAGACTCCATAGTGTAGCTAGGTCCCAACAGATGATAATAAGTAAAAACATCACCGGTACTTTTAGCCTCCTCCCTCCACTCCCAACTCTGGCTGTTATCACTGGAAAACACCAGTGTGCCGTTTTTTTAGTGATTGTTAACATGGTTTGGAAGATATCCTATTAAAATTGAAATAGGAGTTCCACCTTCATTTTCATTTAAAAAGTATGATTTTTCAAAAATTATATTCAGGAACACATTGTTCTTGACTCTCCAGACCTGCCTCTGCATTTTCCCAAAGCATAGTTGGTCTAATTTTAACCTTTAATTTCATTGAGTAGATAATCATCTTACAACCACGAATACCATGCCTGTTTCTTGCCAGCTCTTCCCACCTTTAACACCACCATCATTGATGTGTATTGATTTGCAACTCCTGCGTCACACTACTTAATTAATTTCAAACACAGCAGAATATTTTGGGATTTTTATAATAAGGATCCCATTGATTTCTTGTCTTGCCAGTTTTAATCAGATTTGGGAAAAGAGAAGATTATGTCAAGGCTGTTTACTCCTCTATTGGTTAAAAGTGTTTTAAGTGCAGTCACTAGAAGGCACGTCATTTGAATAATGTGCCTAAGTCTTGAAGTGATCAATTATACATGCAGGATATTTACGTATTATTTACTTTAGTATATGTGCTGCCGAAGAGAGCACGTATTATTTAAACATTAGAAAGAATGTGTGCTTTCAAGATACAGCATGTATCTCACATGACTAAATACAAAGGGTATTTGTTTAAGTATATAATTATATCTTTATTTTACATCTTTGTTGGTCAGACTTCCACATCAAAATGTCGAATAAGAGTCTGAAACTCATGGGGCCTTGGTATGGGTTTCTGTGCTCTGCTTTGGTGATGAACCAAGTAGTCAAATACATCATTTCAAACTTTACTCTTTAAAGGCTTTTGAAAGACTAGTACCTGCACTGCTGTTTTGTGGTACAACAGTGACAACCAGTGGCCGCTGGATTTCATTGACAATTTATTTCGGCTGACATTTATAGCGATACTGGGCCTGCATCTCCCTTTAATAACTAGTGCTCAGAAATAACTCACTTCTTGCTGATCTTCATTTTATCTTTTACTAAAAATAGGCACATATCCACCAAGTGTCTATTTCAGAAATGCTTTACTAACTAAGCATCTGAAATATAGTTTAAAATGTTTTACTCAGAGGTCACCACGAATACAGATAGGGGAGGTGACTGGAAGATTTTTAATGGGTTCATCCTATGTGATATGTAAACCAGATTCCTTATTATTACTATTATTTTTTCTTACCTGTAAAGGAAAGGAAGGAACTGCTAGGTAAATGTGAAAAACAGGTCAAAACACTCTGTGGGCAAACAGTTGGGGATTGTATAATTATTCACTACCTGAACATCCCAGATTGGTCTCATCTTCCCTTCCTAAAAGGTCCATTATTTCTTTCAAATGGAGAACTTAATGGAGTAAAGCTTTGCTAGATGTAATGAGCTGAGTAATGTGGAGTTCAACTTTGGATTATGGACTTTGGAGACTCCAAGCAGTTAAAACTAATGATTTAATCCCTGTATTTATTTTAAATTTCTTTGAACAGATCTGTTTATATATTCTAGAAGCTCTCTCTCTCAGACATGGCAATCTCGAAATACCCCCTTTTCCCTTTAGCATCTATGACATTATCACTCTGTCTCAGTCTTCTCTCTCTCTCTCTCTCTCTCGCTCTCTTTTAGCATAGCTCCAAACCTTCATTTCCTCCTCACTGGCACAGCTCTAAGAGTGCTTATGGCAAATTTGCTTCTGTAATCATAACTTGAACCCATCTGGGGATGAGATTGGCTACAAGCTTAGTATTTCCACTTAACATATTCATGATTAGCATGCACAGAAGGAGTAGAATTAGGATGAATGTTTTTGGAACAGTACAGATAAATCCTCATAAATGTAGTACAACAGCTCTGGAAACGCACAGTGCGGAAATGTAATGAAGCTGAACTCTATAGAGAGTTTGGTATTCTCAGTACCATGCCTCTCCTAATGAACTCATTTAGATTAGAAAATGGATTTAATATTTTATTGGAATTAACCTGAGCCAGTAAAGAGGATTACAATTTCTTTCCATAAATATAGTGATATTACAGGGTGAGGTAGCATGTTACATGAATATTAAGCACTTTATGAACATTGTCATGAAGCCAAAAGGTGTAAGGTGATTATATTTTAATATAGTGGTACTGTTCTTACAATAATTAAATTTGAATAGCAGTAAAAGGATATTTTAAAAAGATTTAAATCAAAATTTTGTTGCATTTTCAGAGCTGAAATGCCATGTGATTAAAGTTAAACCCAGGATAGAACATTGAAGTGATCAGCCTCAGCAGAAGCTGTGTTTTCCCAAGTGGGAAATAAACAACAAAGGAACTTGGTGCTGGGAGTGGGTGGGGGGCGGGGGTAACACTCAGATTCTGAGTCTGGCGAAAGAGAAGGATTATTTACTCACCTGTGACTACTTTGGTAGAGAAGGTAAACAAAAATAGAACTCTGTTGCATCACGGGCTAGGTTCATTTTTCCTTTTCTGTTACCTTTCCTTTCATTCCCAAATGCAGGTCTTTTATGGGTGTGTGTGTGTGTGTGTGTATAAAATTCATATAAGAGGCATATACAGTCTGTCAAGGAAGAAATTTATGAGAAATCAAAAGACATGTACTCTTTTGCCTCTCCTAACACTCCCTAGCCATAAGCTTTTTGTCTACCATTAATTTTTGTAAATCTGGGTGATGTATTATAGGCAAGGGAACTAATATCACACTTTTGTAATCCTAAGGAAAGGAAAAAAAAAGAAAACCTGTAACATGAATCTGATCCAGCCTTAAACAAAGGGCAAGCTTTGGCCCTGGAGTGCCATTTCTACCCATTTTGTAAAGTCAGCTACTGTGCATATGTGCACCCGAGCGTTCCCTGATTTTACAGGATAAGGCGCAGTGAGCACTGCGTGCTGGAGGCCGAGGTTAGGTCTTGAGGCTGTGCAGAAATCTTCTGATTAAAGCTGAACACACGCTGTAAAGTTGCTCAGGCATGTACACGGAGTAAGTTTAAGAAAAGCTTCCCACCTCCTCCTTCGTTCCACCCTCACGAGTCAAACTTTTTTGCTTTAGCTGGGGAAAGTCATGTTAAGTGTGGGTTTCAGATTTCTCCAGCCCATATATGTGGAGAGTTCCACAGCTGATGCTCTTTTAAGCTTCAGTCACACTAGGGCTTTGAGATAATGCTATTAAACTGGAGTCAAGAAAATCAGCTGCTTGCTGAGTATGCGGGGTGGGGAGAGGAAATCAGGCCCAAGACAAGAGGTGTCAGCAGCAGTGCGGAGAGCAGCTGGTGAAATTCTGTGGCTGGAAGGCTGGGGCAACCTCCTGGAGGTGAGGGGAAGCCCTTCAGAGGGAATGCGCCCTGCTGGGCACGGTTGAAGGAGACCGGAAACGTTGCTGAGCTGAGCGGGTGCCGCCAGGAACCCAAGGAGGAGAAAAGGAGGGAGGAGAGGACTTGGGAAAGAGAAGGAGAACTTGCCACGAGTGTGAAATTTGCTGGTCTCACAAAAATCAGGATGAGCCACTCTGCTCTACTTCATTATTTTACTGTTTGATAGGGCAAAACATGGAGTTCAAGATTTTTACCATAATTAGCCCAGGCGTGCATCTCCCTGGGGTGTTAGGGCTAGGGTAGATGGGGGTGGATAGGCAGTTATTAGTGATGCGACAGAAGTAAACAGAGAGATACCCAGAAAATCTTTAACTTTTACATTCCCTAAAAGGATCTGGCAGCTAGACATAGTAGGCTTTTAAATCAGGCAAATTAGCTTGGAAAAGGATTTTCTAAATTTCCTTATTGACCTCTTTCATATATCATCAATTAGTCTGGCTGACTTAGTTCAGAGAGCTCTCTTGGTGTGAAGAGAATATACTCTGGGTCTGCAACTTTCTATTTTCTGGTAAGAGGATAAGATACAGGAGAGAGAGATAATCTCCCAGCAGTTTTCGTACCCTTGCAAATGAGTTAAGAAGCTGGAAGAGTATCCCCACTTTCTCCTCTTCAAGCTTTTGTCCAAATAGCAGACATTATATTAAGTAAGGTGTACCCTCTACCCAGGATGCCTTTTGGATTCCAGAAGTTGATTTGTAGGCTATGTTCTAGTCTATGAGTCAGCTTCCACAAAGGAAGCTTGACAGTTAATGGTAAACAGACCATGCCGTAGATGGTAGAGGGGTAAGTATCTACTAGAAAACCTTCGGACATTGCCCTAGAACTAGAGGAAAGAGAGATGACAGTGCTTAAAGACACTGTCCCTTCTTTTTATGCCAAGTTCATTTAAATTACTCACCATTCTTACTCAACCTATAGTGGGTTTAACGGCGACCCTCTCTGGCAAAGAATAGGTTCAAGTTCTAACCTTGGACACCAGAGAGTGTGACCTTATTTGGGAATAGAGTCTTTGCAGATATAATTAAGACTTTTGAAATGAGATAATCCTGGTTTAGGGTGGGCCTTAAATCCAATCACTGTTGTTCTTTATAAGAGAATGGAGAGGCAGGGATTTGAGAAACACAGATACTGAGACACTGGGAAGAAGACCATGTAAAGATGGCGGCAGAGATTGAAGTTAATCTAAATTTAAAGAAACCAAGGAATATCAGGAGAATACTGTGAAATTGGTTTATCTATTTATTTCAGAAACTTCATATTTTAAACCTTTTGTAGAGAGAGTATTTAAACAAATTCTAAAGCACACAGAATAATAATAGAGTGAATGTCCATATATCCACAATCACCATTCTAGACTTTAGAATTATCGGTTCCACCAATCTTGTTTCACATATAACCCTTGTAATATACGGTTGATTTCTCACTTCCTTATTTTTGTGGCTTTGCCTCTGCACTGTCATCTCCAAGATAATAGTGCCTGGGAATTTAGAATTTGCTGAATGGCTCTTGAACAATTATTGATAGATGTGAGATGTGTAAGTATAGCTCCTGTGTATTGGGTCTGGAAATCTCAAAGGTTTAATTTGTACTCCTGGCCTCACTGCAGGATCATGTTAAAGCTACCTTCTACAGAACATTCCATGAAATCCCCCCTGTACTCCTCACTCTAGTTCTGCTTTCTCTGGCTAGCAGTGCTTACTCAACGAAAAGGGACCATAAATCCTTGTAACTAGGTCTACTTTTGCGAAGTTTGACCTAGTACCCTCACCAACTAAGACTCTACTGTATTATCTTGAAATAACCCCCAGCATTATGGCATTTCAACTATAGTTCAACACCTATCTCAAAAAATTAAGGACTCAAAAAATGCATCACCACTATCGCACCTAAATGTGATGATTAAAATTCCTTAATACCTGAGATACCAGTCATTATTGTAACTTAAAATTGCCTCATAAATATAATTGTTTGTTTGGGTCACTTGATATGCAAGCAAGCGTTTCACAGTGCATTTGATTTGAAATGTCTTCTTAATTTCTTAATATAGAGGTTTGTTCTCCATCTTTTCTTTCTATGATGTTCATGAATTTAAAACAATTGTCACTTTTCTTTAGCGTTTCTCACAGTCTGGGTTTCACTGATTGAATCTTCATGTCTTTTAGCATATTTGTCTAGCCCTCGTGTCTTGTGTGCACTGGTAGTTGAATTTAAAAGTTTGATCAGGTTTAAGTGTGATATTTTTGCTACATCTCCTCCACTGGTAGTGATACGTCCTTTCATTAGGAAGCACATAATTTTGTTTCTCTGTTACTTAGTTGTCATTAATAATTAATATCTTTATTCATTAATATTTCAGGGACTAAAAACTGGTGATACTGTGATTCTTTTCATTCGTTTTTCATTTATTACCTGGGCTAATTCTAGAAAGACAGAACTAAGAACTAAGAACTAAGAAAAACAAATACTTAGTTTGTCTATTTGGTTATTGTTTGGTAAAATTCACATAGAGAATGCAGGATAAATGCTTAATTTTTTTCTTTTTACCAGTTTTTAAAATAGTAGGTTAATTAGTTGACCATTTTTTTTGTCTTTTAGTATAATTATGAATTCATCAGTTTAAATATATTTGATATGCTTTCTCCATTATAGTGATTATCCTTCTTGTCCATTCTTTGGCTGGGAGCCTGGTCATGTTGACTTGTTACTCTTTTTGATATGACTAGAGTAGTCTTTGTCTTTGGAGAGTTATGAACTTCCATGATCATCTGGTAAGTACTCATCTCCAAAGCTGGGATGGACATTTTTTTCCAAGAAACCCTTTAGTTTTCATGCAACTATAGGTCATTAATTTTAGGACTTATCAGTGAGTGCAGGTAGGATTACTTTTTTAAGGTGAAATAGAGCATGTATTCAATTGATTATTTCCATTGCAATTCAAAACTACTGAATTTTTATTTAACCAATTCTAATATTATTTTAGATCCCCTTTCTGCCATATAGAGAATGCCAATCCCTACCAGTGCTAGCAGTGATAGAATATTATCTGCTTTATACCACAAAAATTTCAGAAATACAGAAATTTCAGAAAATACAGAAATACAGAAATTTCCACCAATAATCATAATTTTCACCAACAGTATGAATATAGAAATCAGTATGTTTTTGTTTTAGTCACATTACTTTATGAAAGACTCATGAAATATCTATTCTCTGGGTGGTTATGCCACCAAGAAGTTGCACAATTTTATTTGTCTATTGTTATTATACACACATACATATGTATGTCTGTGTGTGTGTGTATGTATATATATATATTTTTTTTTTTCAGGATTAAATGTGTGTGTGTATGTGTGTGTTATGTGTTCAAAGATATATAGCTCCTGTTCCTTTGCCCATGATCCTGAACCCATGTTCTGCCTATTGGTAAAGACTTTCTTAAAAAATCTTGGTTTTTTGATTCATTGCTAGTTTGTCAAATATAAACATGTATATTCATATCCTTTCTTAGGTAAACTGTGATATACTCACTTATTCCTACTTTGCTTTTTTCCCCAACTAATGATAAATGTAAGAAAATATTCTAGAATAATATACAGAAATTTATTCATGTATTTTTAGAGTAGCACAGTGTTCTACCTTGTGGTCCATATTTTAATTTATTAACCAAGCCCTATGTTGATGGATATTTAGGCAAATATCACTGTTTTTGCTAATATAAAAGAGTTCTTCAATAAATAGCCTTCTTGTCCACATTCCTTTTCATATCATTGCTAGTATATCTTTGGGATACATTCCTAGAGATGGGATTGTTGGGTCGAAGACCAAATGAACCTGTAATTTCAGTAGATAATATTAAATTTTTCTTTGTAACAATTGTACTGCTTTAGACAGGTATGTTTTTGTCTACTTAAAAAAAAAATCTCTTCAAATGTCTTTATTTTAGGGGAAAACAAGAGGTTTTATTTTGCTTTACTCTAAATAAATGAGTTATGCCTATTTGATATGTATCGATAAGACCAATAAAATTAGTCTTACCTCTGTCTTATTATGTTATATGAATATGAACGGAACAGGACATCCAATGCCTTTAGAACATAATAAAAAATTCCAACAAATATTTTGTCAGTTTTAATCATATTTTGAGAGTACACTTTTTAAGAATTTTTTGGAAAACAAGAGAAATTAACCAAATATTCTGTATATTAAAGCTAGTATAAATCTATAAATATGCTTGGTACTATATTGCATAAAAGAGAGAAGGATGCTGTTGGGTGATTCATGTTTCATGAGAAGAAATTAGTGAACTGCCCTTAAATACTATCAAGTTACTGTAGGTTAGGACTCTTCTCCCATCTGTTTCTCATATTTTCTGTTTCAAATTCTGCAGGTAGCTGTGTCAAAAGCAGCAGTGGGAGTTTTCACCTAGTTGCTGTATTTCATTGTGAGGCTGATTTTATGATTCATATTTCAGTCCAAAAGGATCCATATTGGATGAATCTCTAGGCTCAGATTATCTTTTGTCATCAAATACATTTACTACCTCATATGTATGACATAACCCTTGCTGAATGTAATATTTGTTACAACTGGAGCTCTTACTTTGACTTGGTATTTGGAGCATGAGATTAGTTCTGTTCTGCAGTTCTACTTTGTGCTATCAAAAAATTTATTTGAATTCAGTGTTTTAAAACAGTTGTTATTTTCATTGTAGTATACAAAGTTTGAAAATAAAAACAGATTCTGTGTGTTGTTTCTAGTATTTTCAGCAAATTTGATAATAGTACTTGCATGCAGGTATAGAGCTTATATGAATTGGATATTTTCAATTCATTTTTCTCTCCATTTCATTGTGTTATCTCACCTTTTAGGGAAACCAATATATGGACATTAAGTAAAGCAAACAAACACAAAACAAAATAAAAACAGTAAAAAATAGCTTTTAGTGTAGGAAACAAATATAAGTTGGATTTAGCTGCCATTAACTAATTTTTGAAATTGTCTCTGAAACAGGGTAATGATTAAAAGTGACAGAAAATAAACATGTTTTCTTTTGGAAATCTTCTGCACAAGGTAACTTCAATATTACTGTTGGGTAAAGAAGGATTCAGTGTTGTTCATGTGTTGTGTTGATATGAATGTGTTGATGTGTTTAATAATGTGTTGATTATAGATATATGATATGTGTTGATATGATGTGTTGATGTGATGCCTTTTCTGTTGACAAAATGACCTCATGAATATGCTAACAAATTGTGGAGTTTGATGTTAAGAATGAATAGAGAGTGGGAGAGTAAAGCAAAGGAGTACTGGATGGGTCATTTAGCAGCCCACCTCAATGGTTGATAAAAGAACTTGATTATGCCAGAAAAGAGAAAGAGGGAGATCAGTGAGGGCAGCTGTTTATATATTTGTAGTTCCTGATGTTTAGGTGAGAAGAGGCCGAAAGGTACTCATTGGTTTGCATGAACTAATCCATGAACATTCTGCTGAATCAATTAATGGACAAAGACACGAAGTTCCTTTTTTTTTTTTCCTACTTATTATTACTACCTCATAGAATTAGAATTAGAATTGCAGGGTAGCATAGAATCTTGGCCAAGAAAGGGATCTTCAAAGTTATAAATGATCCCTGATAAAGTGGATGATTCTTCAGAGACCAGTCACTATCCTTTGGATCTTTGTGAATGTTAACAGGAGCGGAGAGCACAATGGTTTAAACATAGTCTATTTTGGTTTTTGATAGCTTAAAGTGTTAGTTGCTTTTTCTTATATTTTCTTACATTCCCTGCACCTTCCCTATCTAAACTCTAGTCCTCTTTTCTAGAGAAATTCAGTGTAAGGTCCTTTTGGAAGACAGGCAAGTCCTTCAAATATCTGCAGATGAATATCAAATAAGTCTTAGGTTTTTTTTCCCCCTCATTTTCCCTGGAAGTCAAGCATTCCTCAGGACAAACTCTACCTATATCAATACAAGCTTTAAAGATAATGGCATCCCAAACTGACATGATACTTAAGATGTAGAATAACACATGCAGCATTTGGTTAATATACTATATCTTTAAGTTTGGGCACCTCATTTTCATTAACCATTTGCTCTTTTAGCGCTAAGTCATATTGCTAATTCCTTTTATAATATTAGTCAACAAAAACTTTTAGACATTTTTCATATAAACTACTTTTTGTTAAGCTTTCCTAAGAATATAATTATAAAATTGATTCTTAGAGCCCACTTGCAGGGTATTTATCTTGGTTAAATTGATTTGAGTTAGTTTGGGCCCATCACTTACCCTCCCATTTTTATTTTTAAACCTTGATAATATCAATTGCATTAGCTAATCCTCTCATATTTGGATCATCTAAAAATTTAATCAGCGTACTTCTTTCTATATCTAAGGCATTAATAAAAATGTTAACTGGCTCAGAGTCAAGGACAGAGAACAAAACTATGCCATTAAAAGCATCTGCCTAGTTACATATTGATCCATGGTTCAGTGCTTTTGTGTATTTATTTAACAAGTATCTATTGAGGTTTTTATTATGCATCAGAGACTAATCAGAGTGCTGAGGATATGACAATAAAAGCAACCAAATATTTGTCCTCATAGACAAGGCTGTTGATGGTCTAAATTGCACCTTTGTGCAAATTATAAAACAACAACAACAACAACAAAGCACCTTGTCAGGTGAAGTCAAGCTTTTTCAAAATTATTAAATAAAAAGTACCTCTTTTATTGGAAAACAGTCAAGTGTCAGTTGAATGATTTGTTAAGAGCTGGCTGGACATCAGCTTCCAAGAGATCTGCAGCTGTTAACTTTATTCAGTGTACAAACTGCACAACTTTCCATGATGAGCCCTGCACAGTCTGGTATATTCACATTATTCACATTCAACTCTTTTATGCCCTTACTAATTTTTACTATTAAATGTTCATATTTGTTGGACTTGCTTACAGTGTTCTTGGGAGAGGACTACTTTATTAATGAATGAAGAATGACTAATCTGCCTAAGAAGAAGTATAAGAACAAGGAATGGAGGAAACTTGAAGGTGGTTTAAAATGATGATGTAAGAAGATCATGAGCTCACATTCTTTCAGGGACACAACAAATGTCTATATAGAAAAAAATCCTTCTGAAAAAAACAGAGAACTAGCTGAAACTTGCTACAAAACAAAGGATAAAAGAACCACACTTTGAGATGGGTAGGAAAGACAGAAACATGTTCTCACCAAAAATCCCACCACCCTGTGCAACAACCTGAAGTTGAAAGGAACATCAAGGAAAAAAAAAAATAAATAAATAAAAACAGAGATACGTGTATGTCTTCTCCCTAAGGACAAAAGAAAGTGTTGTTACTCCACATTAGGCAACTCAGCACTCAGGTTCTGCACTGGTGAGATAAGCCCCAAACATCTGTGTTTGAAAATCAACAGGGATTACATGTGGGAGAAACATACAGGGTTTTAGGGAACAAAGATTCTACTCCTTTAAAGGGCTTACATGCAGACCTACTCGCCCTGGGACCCAGCACAAAAAGCAACTATTTGAAAAGAGCCCAGAACATAGGTAAAGGAGGTTTACTTGCTAAACTTTAAGTGTCTGCCAGAGGGGCAGAAGACTGTTGGGACTCTCCCCAGGGCCAAAAACACTGGTGGACACCATCTTTACAATCTCTTTCTGCCTTGCTGACACTGGCATTGATAGGTGCCAGTTTTGCACCCTCATTCTAACCACCTTACAATGGCAAATAAACAATATCAAAGAGATATTGATGATATCAAAGGGAAAATTAAAAAAAAATTGAGACAAATGAAAAATGGAAACATGACATTCTAAAATTTATGGATTGTAGCAGAGGTGGTTCTAAGAGGGAAGTTCATAGCAATATAGACTTACCTCATGAAGCAAGAAACTTTTCAAATAATTTAATTTTATGCATAAAAGAACCAGAAAAAGAAGAACAAGTGAGGTTCAAATTTAGTAGAAGGAGGGAATAATAAAGATCATAACAGAAATAATTGAAATAGGTAAAAAAAATTAAAAGAAATAAGTGAAATTAAGGACTAGTTCTTTGAAAAGATAAACAAAATTGACAGATCTTTAGCAAGACTCATGAAGAAAAAAAAGGAAGAGGGCCCAAATAAAATTAGAAATGAAAGATAAGTTACAATGGATACCACAGAAATATAAAAGATCATAATGGAATAGAATGAACAATTAATATGCCAGCTAGTTGAACAACCTAGAAGAAATGGATACATTCTTAGGAACACCCAATCTTCTAAAAATGGTCATCAAGGAATAGAAAATCGAATAGACTGATTAATAATAATGAAGTTGAATCAGTAATCAAAAAACTTCCAAAAAACAAGTCCAGGACCAGACAGTGTCACTGGTGAATTTCATCAAACATTCAAAGAACATTTAACTTTTTTTGTCTTTCATTATCAGATTTTGAGGGAAAAGGAGGAAAACACTGAAGAGGGAAGAGGAAGGGATTTTTAACTATTTTATGAGGTCAGCAATATTCTCTGATACCAAAATGAGAGAAAAGTACCACACACAAAGGAAAATTACTGGCCAATATACCTCATGAATAGAGATGCAAAAATCTTCAACAAGATACTATCATACTGAATTCAACAATACAATGAAATAGTCATTATTCTGTGACCAAGAGGGATTTATTCCATGGATAAAAGGATGAGTTAAACATCCAAATATTGGTCAACTTGATATACCATGTCAGCAAAGTGAAGGATAAAAATCATATCATCTCAACAGATGAAGGAAAAAGACTTGACAAAATCAATACCTATTTATGATAATAACAAAGTAGGAATAGAGGGAATAATAATAATAAAGGCCATAAATTAAAAACACAGCTAGTATCATACACAATGGTGAGAAGTTGAAAGCTTTTCTTCTAAGATCAGGAAAAAGACAAGAATGCCACTCTCACCACTTTTATTAAACATAGTATTAGAAGTTCTAGCCATAATAATCCAGCAGAAAAATAATTAGAAGGCATCTAAATTAGGAAAAAATACAACACTAGCTGCAGATGAAGTAATACAGAAAACACTGAAGTCTCCACCAAAAAAACTATTAGAACTAATAAATTCAACAAAGTTGCAAGGTACAAAATTAATACACAGAATTCTGTTGTGTTTCTACATACTAATAGTGAACTCTCAGAGAAATTAAGAAAACAATCCCACTCATAATTTTATCAGGAAAAATAAAATGCCTTGGAATAAATTTAATCAAGGAAGTGAAAGACCTATATGCTGAAGCCAAGGAGATAAAAGACACTGATGAAAGAAATTTAAGAAGACAAAGGTAAATGGAAAGATATGCTCATGGATTAAAAGAATTAATGTTATTATAATGTTTATACAATCCAAAACAATCTACAGATTGAATTCAATCTCTATCAAAATACCAAAGCATTTTTCAGAGAACTGGAACAAAAAGACCCTAAAATTTGTTTGAGACCACAGAAGATTCTAAATAGCCAAAGAAATTGTGAGGGGGAAAAAAAGAACAGAGCTATCACAATCCCTGATTTCAAACTATACCACATGATTATAGTAATCAAAACAGTATGGTCCTGGCACAAAAACATACCTAAGTCAATGGAACAGACTATAAAGCCCAGAAAAAAGTCCACGCATATATGGTCAATTAATTTACAACAAATAAGTCAAGAATACACAATGGGGAAAGAACAGTCTCTTCAATAAATGATGTTGAGAGAATTAGACCACTATCTTATACCATGTACAAAAGGTAACTCAACATGTATTGAAGACTTAAATGTAACACCTGAAACCATAAAACTTCTTGAAGAAAATATTGGTAGTAAATTCCTTGACATTGGTTTTTAGTGATATTTTCTGATCTGACTCCACAGACAAGGGCAACAAAAGCAAAAACAAACAAATGAGACTATACAAAACTAAAAAGTGTTTTTGCAGAGAAGAAAATTTTTAATAAAATAAAAAGGCAACGTACTGAATGGGTAGAAAATATTTGCAAACATGTATCTGATAAGGGACTAATACCCAAAATATATTAAGAATTTGTACAACTCAATAGCAAAAAAAACCCCAAAACAAAAACCCAGATAATCCATTGGGCAGCTCTGAATAGACATTTATCCAAAGAAATAAAAGTGGCCAACAGGCACTTGAGAGGGTGCTCAATATCATTAATCATCACAGAAATGCAAATCGAAGCCATAATGAGATATCACTTCACACCTGTCAGATGGCTTTTAGCAGAAACAAAAGAAAGCAAAACAAAACAACAAAAATAAGAACATGACAACAACAAGAAGACAAGAAATGACAAGTGTTGGCAAGGATATGGAGTAAAGACAACTCTTCTGTACTGTTGGTAGGAATATAAATTGGTGCTACCAGTATGGAAAGCAATATGATGGTTCCTCAAAAAAAATTAAAAACAGAACTTCTCTATGATCTAGAAATTTTGCATCTGGGTATTTATCTGAAGGAAATGAAAACACTAAGTCAAAAAGATACATGAACCCCTATGTTCATTGCAGCATTATTTACAGTAGCTAAGATATGGAAGCAAACTAAGTGTTCACCAGCAGTTGAAGGATAAAGATGATATGGTATATGTATTTACAATGGAATATTACTCAGACATAAAAAGAATGAGACCTAGTATTTGCAACAACATGGGTGAATCTTGAGAGTATTACACTAATTGAAATAAGTCAGACAGGAAAAGATAAATACCATATGATATAATTTATATATGAAATCTAAAAACGAAAACAAAAACAAAAACAAAAAAAAACAGAACAAACAAAGAGAGCAAAACCACTCATAGCTATGGAAAACAGAGAGCTGTTTGCCGGAGATGAGGGATTTGGGGGGTTGGCAAAATGGGTAAAGGAGATCGAGAAATACATATTTCCGGTTAAAAAATAACTAAGTTATGAGATTGTAATGTACAGCATAGGGAATATAGGCAATATTTTATTAACTTTGTATAGATGACAGATGGTAAGTGGACTTACTATGATCATTTTGTAATGTATATTACTATGTTGTACACCTGAAACTCATATTGTATGTCGATGATACTTAAATTTGGGAGAAAAGGAAATAAAAAGGAATGGAAGAAACTCAACTAAGGTGTGTTCTTTCCTAGAAATAATCTTTCTAAGAGAATAATTACTATTACTGTTAGAAATTGTGGAAGCTGGAGCGCCTGGATGACTCAGTGGGTCATGATCTCAGAGTCCTGGGATCGAGCCCTGCATCAGGCTCTCTGCTCAGCAGGGAGCCTGCTTCCTCCTCTCTCTCTGCCTGCCTCTCTGCCTACTTGTGATCTCTCTCTCTGTGTCAAATAAATAAATAAAATCTTAAAAAAAAAAAAGAAGAAATTGTGGAAGGGACAGTTTTCTGTCTACTAAAGATTTGTGTTCCTTTTTCCATAGAATAGAATTGCAGCTCAAAGGTGGCTGATAGACAGGGGCTACATTTCCCAGAGGCTTTGTTCCTTTTCTTCAAGGGTCATGTGGTAGGACTCAACAATGGATAGCAACAGAATTGTTGTTTTCCACTTTTGGGTCACAGGGTTTGAGATATGGCTATAATTTCCTCACTCTCCTTCCCCAGCTACACATGAAAGGAAAATAGATGATGCCCTCCTATAATAGTTCTCAACACTTTTGGTCTCAAGGTCCCTCCCATTACCCCCTTAAACAATATTGAAGATCTCGAGAGCATTCATATTTATAAATTATATCCATCAATATTTATTGTATTAGAAATGAAAATTAAGAAAAATTTTAGAATTATTTATTTTAATATATTTACTATAAAAGAAAAAACCCATTATAGAAACAATCTGTTTTTAGGACAAATAATTATATTTTCCAAAACTGTAGTGAGAGGAGTGGCATTGTTTACATTTTGAAAGTCTTTCATAATTCCTTATTCAAGTGCCTATGATATCATGCATTATATAGTTCTCAAAAATGCAGTTATTCACTTCTGGGGTAAGAAAGAATAACATTTTATTACTATGATACAGCTAGCATTCCTTCATGAATGCACTGGAAGGGTCTTGGGATCTTCAGGGGTTTTGGATCACTGCTGTCCTATGGGAATCCTTGGGAGGCATCAAATAGAAGTTTCTGGGGTTCTGAAGGAGCTGGGGTTTCTGGAGTATAGAAATCCATATTGTAGAAAGAACACAAATTCCTTACATGAGTAATATACTGTACAGTACCTGAGTAACATGACTGTTACATGAGAGAGAAATAAAATGCTATTATGTTAAGCCACTAAGATTTGCAAGTTTGAATGTTATGGAAGCTAGAATTACCCTGTCTAGAACAGAAATCCACAGAATATAACTAATTTTGATATAGAAAATTTTACTTTTTTTGATGCCTATCCAGGAATGGCTCTTTTTTATTCCTAGCATACTTGCCCAGCAAGATCCAGCAAATGAAAACTGACATACAATATCCACAGGAGGCCCAAGAAATAATGGGATTTATTTGGTTGGGAAAAGAATTTTAACAGGGAAACTAAAGGCATTGATCTATTCTAGAAATGAGATGGCCATGGGAGCTTACTGAGTTTATGAAAGCTTATCTAGATGGTAGCTAATAATGCTGTGGTGTGTGTGTGTGTGTGTGTGTGCACGCGCGCGTGTATCACGCGCGCACGCGTGCGTGCACACGCAGAATTTGGTAGAAATACAGAGAAGAGGCTGCAATTGCAGTACTTTGAATTTGGGTCAATCAGTAGAAATGATGACCTGATCATTATTGTTTTGAGACAAGAAATTGAGCTATTCAGAGCTCTAGAGAATATTACTCTTTAGAAAGATGAATAAAGATGTGCTATGAAGAAGTCTTCTTGAGAATGGTTAATACTTAGAGAAAAAAACATTGAGTATGTGTACATGGTCACATCACAACAACAATGATTATTAGGTGGAAATTACTGTTACAACCAATCCCTGGGAGGGGAGAAGGAGGGAAACAGAGGCCTGATTTATGTCTCTTGGAAATTTATGCACTGTGAAGGGGAAGCATTTGTCATTTGAAGTCATTTCTGGACTTGTTTCAGTGATTTCTTTTTTAAATTGTTTTCAAAAGTTTTTATTTAAATTCCAGATAGTTAACATAGAGTGTAATATTAGTTTCAGGTGTACAGTGTAGTGATTCAATGCTTTCCTGAACTCATTTGACGTAAGAATTGTATGAATACCTGTAAAGCATTGCGTAAGCTTGACTGGCACCTATTATTAAGAAGAAAAGAAAGTTCTGTTTCTAATAACTAGTCTTGATACTATGAAAATTTTATTTTTCTCCCATATCTTAGTTAAGAAAAAAAGAATCAGTAATTGCATTTATTGAGCAACACATTCTAGTGCTATGATAAAAAATATTGTTGGTGGCTACAACTCTTGAGACTAAGAAATTTAAAAAGAGAACTGTGTAGCATTTGACAGTTCAAAAGAGTGATATGTAATTTATTTTTGGCTGTTTATTATGTGATAAATTACTGAATAAGCACTGGAAAAATTACTGCGTAAATACTGATTTAAGGATACATATAGTTGTCGTTAGACATTGTGAAATTTCTCTTTAGGATTTGGCTTATGGCTTACAAAACTTGGAAAAACAGAATTATTGATTTAAAAAAGGGTATAGTCTCACTTTCCTTCCTTTAAGCCACTTTTCTCCCTGTATTCAGCACATGCACTATTATTTATAAGAGTTAAGACGCATACTTACATACTCCACTGAACACAAAATTAACTACAGAGAACAGAAAATGGCTTATTTATCCTCAAGCAAGTGCAGATTGAAATAGAACATGAAGATGGGAAAAGAGAGTCTATTTTGATTTATTGATCCTTGGTCTTTCTTGTTATTCTGTTCCTCAAATACTTCCTCTGTCCTGTCCTTTGAGCACCAAGGACTTTGGATGTATCTTTTGGCTTTCTACGTGCTTAGTTTTAAGAGATACTCCTCTCTCATTGTCTTTTTTACTGTGCCTCTGTGTCTTTGTCTCTGTCTCTCTTTTCTTCCTCCAGTTTAATATTTTACTTTCCTCAGTGCTTCTAATGCTTGCGATGGGATACTTGGTGTGAGGTGTTGCATGGGAATTGCATGCTTCTCGTGGTAAATGACAAACAAGGACAAAAGGACAAAAATGAGAATTGGCCCCAGTGGTCTAATGCAAATACTGGTGGTGAGACCGAGTTGAGGGGCATGCAAATAGAAATATTTAATAGAAGTACACAAATATGCTTTAAAGAGATGTGAGTCCTGTGTCTACTTTCCTGGTTCATGCATGCGAGTTGCTGATCCAGTGGCAGTAAGGAAGGTAGACTAAGTCCTCCTTTTATTTGCAATTAGGTGACACTCCAGGTGCCTTAACCTGGACAGCTCACAGATGTACAAACTAAATGTATATAGTAAATGCAAATTTTTATGAATTCTTGATAAATCTTGATAAATGCAAATTTTTATAGATTCTGCCCATAGATTGACCAAGACTTATGGTGTATGCTATTGTCAGTTTTATCATTTGTGTCCACATTGCCGTAATACACTTTAGTGGTATGTTGGGGGATATTTTTGTTATAAGCTGGGTGACGGATGCCATTTTCCAAGAGAAATTTTTGCCTCAATTTGCCTTGAATTGTAGATATGCTGGTTTCGGCTACTAGTAATTCTTAAATTTAGGCCTAGTAATGTCTTTTAAAATTGTTTCTTACTACAGGAAACCTTTCAGATCATCAGTGGTGAAAGAGATGATAATGTTTGGCTTCTGGCTTAAGAAACGCTTGAGATTAATACTATGATGATTTGAAAATAGTGTTTTTTCTTTTAGAATAGAAGTATAATTTGATTTTAGAAATAATAATACTAATCATGTCCTTTGTTGGATACTCAGTAAAACTTTCTTTGACCAAAAAGTTGTTTAATTCAGATGCACAAATAAGACCTATAATTATGAGACCAAGTCCAGCAATTACTCTTGAGTTTATTCCTCTATTTTGGCAGCTCCAGGGAAAAAGAAGAAATTCAACTTCAGCTACTCAAGGGGAATCTAGTACTTTTTCAATCACTAGAGTTTTCCTGGGGATGAATCTGAACCTAGTTTTAAGGACCAAAAGGTTCAACACTATTCATTATTCCACTGTTCTGCTTCTGAAATCAGATGTACTGTTTCACTTTCAACTGTGAAGTTTTTCTAGTGTCTGAGCTTATTACCATACATCGGTTTAAGCAGATTCTCATTTTCTTCTCTTCTGCCCCTCTTCCTTCCTTTTGGTTCTTCTGCATGATTTCCCTATCCTCACTGTGTCTGCTTTGTGTTTCCTTGCTCATCTTACAGCAAGCTTGCCTACTTGCAGCATATCTATTCTCTTCGGGAGGCATTTAAATGGCTTGTTGTTTGCAGCCCACTGCACTCTAGGGCTGCAAATGGAAATAAGAGGAGGGCTTGTGGACATTTCCCATTGTCCTTAAATATCCAGGGAGCTACACTGTGATGAATTAACTGAAGATTGTAAGAAACATAGGACGAACAGATACGGTCTTCTTTTCTAATCCGTGTTATACAATTTTTGTGATGGATTTTTTTCTGCGATTCATCTAGTTCCCTTTTTGCTCAGTTTTGTGAAACAGGCTGAAACACATTTTATTTTCCTGCTGTGAAGTAGCTTGCACAAAAATGAAGCCCATATCATTTGTCTGGTGTCATACTAAAACACTGCAATTAAACATATATAATAATTTAATTAAGATTCATTTAAATCTGCTTCTCTTCTATTTCTTTTATTTTCATGGAAGGATCTTTAAAATGCCCAGAAATGTCAGTTCTTGTTGCTTTCTGGTTTTTCTCTTAAAGATACAATAGAGGATTAATTGCTGCATTGTCTTGACTACTCTGAATACTATCAACAATAATCACTTGTAATCTTAGAGAGTTTTCATAGAGAGCATGCCTCTTCTAAATCCTCATTTCTCTTTTAATCCTACCAGTTAACTAATTGAAGTGAGTCGCATTTCTTTTCAGCCTACCTGCCTTTGCCTGCCTCATAAGAGTACCCACCCTGTAAAAGAATACAAGAGTCCCTTTTTCCTCCCACTCCCACTCATACAGTGTTTCAGATGGCTATCATCAAAATTCTGCAGCTTCCTCTCTGATGTTATGTTCTTTACATGACATCTAGAGGCCAAAATTGATGTGAGCTGTAATTAATCTTTCCACGTGGCTATGCAGACCCTTGGTATATCAGGGATAAGAATCACACTGTCTGCATGCTTAAATTTACAGAACATCCCAGCACCAATCTATATTCTGAGCAAAGCACAGTTTGATCCCATCATCCTACGGATATAAAAGATATAGGAAAAGAAAGCAGCCTTATGAGGAAGGAAAAGGCTTAAAAGAACAAAACTCCTTTCTTCTGAGTTTGCATTTTATATGCAATAATGTCTGCTGTTAATTTCCACACAAATTGTGAAATAATCTAATTAGTGTTCCTGACATTTACCCATGACAGTCAAAATCCTGCTGGTAATCAATAATGTAAATGTAAAGTGGCTGATTAAATTTCCTCTTTTTTTTTCCATCAAAAATTTTAAGGGGAAAATTCATTTTACTGTCCCTTATGTGTTCTCAGAGCACTCTTCTGACTCTAGCTTTAATCTGCAAATTCACAGAAGGCACAGAGAAGAATTTAACTCATGTGAAGGATAATTGATACTGTCACCACTTGGCTATGAAGCAGTTCCCTGCATTTTTTAGTAGTCCTCCCCAAATAAGTATCAGAGCCACAGAATTACTTTAGTTTTAATTAAGGAAATATTCCAAGCTTCCTTTTCCTAAATATCTGAATATCAGCAAATTTAAATCCTACCATTTTATAATTGAATCGTGAGGGTAGATAAACATGTTTAAAATCCTTATATATTGCAGTGATGCAGTGGAATGAATGTGTACGTCCTCCCCCAAATTCCTATGTTGAAATCCTCAGCCCCAAAGAGATGGTATTAGGAGGTGGAGCCTTTGGGAGGAAATTAAATTTGAGGGTTGAGCCCTCATGAATGGGAATACAAAGGAACCCAGAAAATCCCTTCATTCTTCTTCCACCAAATAAGAATACAAAGAGAAATTGACAGTTTATAATCTGAAAGGGGGTTTTCACCAGAACCCGGCTATACTAGCACCCTGACCTTGGACTTCTAGCCTTCAGAACTATGAGAAATAAATTTCTGCTGTTTATAAGCCTCCCGTTCTGTACTACTTTGTTATGGCAGCCTGAACTAAGACAGAGGATAACCTTAACTATGCCTTTTAAAAGTACATGTTTCATTTCTTTTGATGGCTGCATAGTATTCCATTGTGTATATATACCACATCTTCTTGATCCATTCATCTGTTGATGGACATCTTGGAGGACATGGGGACTTAGAGTGGAGAAGGGAGTTGGGGGAAATTGGAAGGGGAGGTGAACCATGAGAGACTATGGACTCTGAAAAACAATCTGAGGGTTTTGAAGGGACGGGGGGTGGGAGGTTGGGGTACCAGGTGGTGGGTATTATAGAGGGCACGGATTGCATGGAGCACGGGGTGTGGTGCAAAAATAATGAATACTGTTATGCTGGAAATAAAAAAAAAATAAAAAATAAATTAAATATTAAAAAAAAAAAGTACATGTTTCATACACACATACACACACACACCCCCACACACCTATACACACACAGTTGTTAAGTCTTCCATAGATATTTTGTGATACTTATTTTTTAACAGTCATATCTGGTCTAAAATCATATTCCAACTCATTCAGACATGTGTACATGTGCATATGGTGACCTTGATCGGTTTCCTGCCTTGCGCCCTGCTGTATTTCCCAGACATCTTTGTTGCTCCATGAACACGTGGCTCACTGCATCTTAATGCTGTGTTATGGTCCGTGTCCACTACATTTTACTGACTGAGTCCCTGGTAATGGATGCTCTAAGATGCCCATGTTTTCTATTACCATAAAAAAAAAATGCTAAGATGAGTCTGTCTATAAATATCACCACACTGATTTGTGCACGTGTTTTCTGGAATATATACTAAGACTGAGATTTCTGTGTCATAGGAAACACGCATACGCAATTTTGCTAAATATTGCCAGATGGCTTTCCAGAATGGCTGTTGCAGTGTACACTGCCAGCAGGGCATGGAAGTTCCTGTCTGTCCACATCCTGCCAATAATTGGAATTAACCCATATTCTGAATTCAACATTCTGATGAATATGAAATCCTCTCTCGTTAGAATTTGCGATTATTTCATTAATAGTAAGTTAGAACCACTTTACACATGCTTGTCTGTTTGGGTTCTTCTGTGAATTGCCTCTTCAGATCTTTTGTTCATTTTTCTATCAAATTTTCTTTCTTTTTCTTGGGGATTTGCAAGTACTTGTATATTCTCTTTTTTAATCATCTATCAGTTTTATATGTTGCAAATATACTCTTCCAACTGCCCTCTCTTAAATGGTCTTTAATTTTGATGTGGTCACTCCCTTGTTTCCAGTTTACTTTTTAATCTGTTTCCAGTTTTTACTTTGAAGACATTAAGTATTTATTTCCATACATCTAGATCATGAATATCTTTCTCTATCTAAATTAGCTTTATATTTACTTTTCTGTAATTGGTTCCTTAATCTGGAGGATGTATTTATTTTTTGTGTGAAGTAGGGACCTAGAATTAACTTTCATATGAAGTGTAACTTTATACTTCCCTGCAGTATCATGAAAAAAAAAAAATCTATCCTCTTCCTATGACTTTGTGATGCCAGCTTCTCTCACCTTAGCTTTTTTGAGATATAGTTGACATTATAACATTATGTAAGTAAAGGTATACAAAATGATTTGATATACATACATATTGCAAAATAATTATCACAATAAGGTTAGTGAACACTTCCATCTCCTCACATAATTAGAGTTTTTAATTCTTTTTCTTGATGAGAACATTTAAAATTTACTTGCCTAGCAACTTTGAGTTATATAAAACAGATGTCATACAGTATTGTTAACTCTAGTCACCATGCTGTATACTAGGTCCCCCAAAATTATTTATTTTAAAACAGGAAGTTTATAGTTTATGCCCTTTAACCAACACCCAGCTCCTAGCTACTACCATTCTATGCTCTGTTTCTATGAATTTGGTGTTTTTTGTCTCTGTTTTTGTTTTGATTCCACAAATAAATGAGATAATATGATATTTGTCTTCCTCTGTCTCATTTCCCTTAGCATAATGCCTTCAAGTTTCATCCATGTTATTTCAAATAACAGGGGTTTCTTCTTTTTTTTAATGGCTAAATAATATACCGTTATTACATATGCTACATTTTCTTTCTCCTTTGGTCTTTGATAGACACTTAAATTGCTTCCATATCTTAGCTATTGTGAATAATGCTGCAATGAAAATGGGAGTGTAGACAACTATTCAAATGATTATTTCATTTCCTCCAAATAAATGCCCAGAAGTGGGATTATATTGTAATACATTATAGTTGGATCATATTATTATAGTTCTATTTTCATTTTTAATTATTTTGAGGACAATATATTATTTTCCATAGAGGCTGTACCAGTTTATATTCCTACTAACAGTATGTAAGTGTCCTCTTTCACTGAAATCCACTCCAACACTTGTTATTACTTTTTTTTTTTTTTATAATAGCCATTCTAATGGGTATGAAGTGATGTCTCATTATGGTTTTCATTTGATTCAGTGTTGAACAGCTTTTCATGTTTGCCATCTGTATGTCCTTGAAAAATGTCTATTCAGGTCCTCTGCCCATTTTTAATCAAATTAGTCTTATAGTTATTATTATTATTTGGCATTAAGTTATTTGAATTCTTTATATATTTTTGGACCCTAACCCCTTATGCAATATATGGCTCACAAATATTTCTCCCAATTTTTTAGGTTGCCTCTTCATTCTGTTGATTGCTTGTTTTGCCATGCAGAATGTTTTTATATTGGAGTAGTTAGTCCATCTTGTTGATTTCTGCTTTTGTAGCTCATGCTTTTGGTGTCATATGCAAATTTTTGCCATGACCAATGTCAAGTAGCATTTTCCCTGTGTTATTTACGAGGAGTTTTATGGTTTCAGTCCTTACATTTAAGTCTGTAATCCTTTTGAGCTAACTTTTGTGACTGATATAATATAGGAGTTCAATTTCATTCTTTTGTATGTGAATATTCAGTTTTACCCTTATAATTTACTGAAAAGACTGTGCTTTCCACACTGGGTATTCTTGGCTCTCTTGTCAAATGTAAATTGACCATGTATGTGTGAGTTTTATTTCTGCATTCTCTGTGCTATTCTATTGGTCTCTGTATCTGTTTTTATGACAGTACCATACTGTTTTGATTACTATAGCTTTGTGACATTGTTTGAAATTTAGCCAGTGCTCTGGCTTTGCTCTTCTTTCTTAGTATTGCTTTGCCTATTTGGGTTCTGTTACGGTTCCATACAAATATTAGGAATTCTTTTTTCTATTTCTGTAAATAATGTCATTGAAATTTTCATAGGGGTTGCACTGGATCTATAAATGGCTTTGGGTTGCATAGGTATTTTAATAATATTAATTCTTCTAATTATGGTGCCATCTTATTGTGTATCAAGTACTCATATATACATCTTATTTATTTATTTAATTTACTTATTTATCTGTTCCACACTGGTTCTATACCCATGTTTTGTGCTAAGCTTTCTAACTATGCATTTTAACTGGGTAGATGAGTCATGTATCTTTGTTCTTTATCAAAACTACTCTATGTATAAGCAAACATATATATTCAATGTGAATATTAGAATTTGTTAAGTCTTAAAAATATTTTTCTCCTTGGAGCACCTGGGTGGTGCAATTAATTAAGCAACTGAATCTTGTTTTTGGCTCAGGTCATGATCTTGGGGTCCTGGAATCAAGCCCTGGAATCATGTCAGGCTCCGTGCTCAATGGGGAGTCTGCTTGAGGATTCTCTCTTCTCTCTCCCTCCTCCCCTTCCCCTGCTCTCTCTCTTTCTAAAATAAATTTTTAAAAAATTAAAAAAAAACTTCCTTGAATATCATTGAATTTATAGATTTGAGAGAAATTTAAGTGGTGCCATATTCATATGAATATGGAATATTTTTCCATATATTTAAACCTTATTTTTCTTTTAATAGAAGTTATAAATTTTCTCCAGAAAGTTCTTAGGCATTTTTAACTGAGTTGGTAGTGGGAATGATGCCTCATCTTCTATTAGTTTCTAGTTGGCTCTTGCTGGTAAGAAAATATCATTGACTTCAAGTTGATTATGTGTCCAGAAAGCTTACTGAACTCTTATAATAGTTCTAATACTTGATTGTTTGTGTTGGATTTTCTTATAGTTTACTTTATCATCTGGGGCTAGATTCATTGGCCTGAGATCTGTTGGATATTCATTATTTGTCCCTTTAGATTAACTTTTCATCATTCTTCACCTTCCTGTGTGCCCTGAGAGGCTATATAACAGAATCCACTAGCTGGCTTCCTTGCCCTCTGGCTTTTGATTGGATTCAGTTAATTAGAGTTGCTAGCAGGAGATCAGAGAGTATCTGTCAAATGAGTCTGGGGTATTTATTCTGTTGGTTCCTTCTCAGCTTTGCCACTATCTAGTCGTGGTTGAATTTCTCTACCAGTGATCACAGCTTCTGCTAACAGCTCTTTTTCCTATAGCTATAATTCCTCCTCTGACTTTGGTAAATATTTATTTTACTGTTCAGGCTTACATGTGGTAACAGCTTCCATTATTGCCAGCCCTGAGGTACTGTCCCGTTATTTGTTAGTTTTCATTAACTCTGTTCAGAAAATGAGAGGAAAAGAATCAGCACTGGGCAATGTGCCATCCTCAGTGGAAACTAGTGCCAATTCCATACATGCCAGATAGGACTTACTTTTCTTGCTGCAGTCTGACTAGAAGACTAAGATATGGGAGAAAGGAGGACTCAGCCTTTCTACTCTGCCTTGTCCTGACTTCTGTGTTGAAAAGTAAAAAGCTGTGTGAGAGGGCACCTGGGTGCCTCAGTGCATTAAGCCTCTGCCTTTGGCTCAGGTCATGATCTCAGGGTCCTGGGATCAAGTCCCGCATCGGGCTCTCTGCTTGGCAGGGAGCCTGCTTCTTCTTCTCTCTCTCTCTGCCTGCCTCTCTGCCTGCTTGGTCTCTCTCTGTCAAATAAATAAATAAAATCTTTAAAAAGAAAAAAAAAGAAGCTGTGTGAGAGAAAAGCCATATTACCTGGATGTTTTATTATTTAATTGAGACTGTCATTGTGAATGAAAGTCACTGTATTTTATTTATAATATCTGAGTGTATCCAGGAAAAGTTGGCCTTGTCTAAAATTTCATATGTAGGCAGAGAAGAATAATCATGCAGATTGTAATAAAAAGGGCAGCTGAAAGAATATATTTTGTTTTCTCTGTATCCCATGGAGTTTAATTCATTCACTAAAAAGGTAACTCACATTTTGCAAAATATGTTGCAAGAATATTTCTCTGTTCATAGAATTAGTATTAGAATATGAAAAGACAACTTTTTGGAATCAAGGTGGAAAAATTTGCTAAAAACATGCTACAGGCAACATTGTAATTTATAGAAGATGCAGTAAAATTATGATATAAAAGTCAAAGATGTATATTGAAAAGAAAGAAAAGAGAAAGAAAGAGAGCGAGAGGAAGGAAGGGAGAATGGGAGGGTGGAAGGAAGGTTGGAAGGAAAGAAGAGGGAGGAAGGGGAAATCTCAACAACAAAGAGTACAATTTCAGAAGCTGACTAAAGATCCAGTAGAACTCCCTCCCCTCTGACCTTTCAGTGTCCTTCAGTCAAAGATGACCAGGACTACTCCAGTAGCTGAACAAGTTTGATTTATTGCTTGCTGCAATGAAAGACAAAACACTCCAAGGAGAATGATGGGGGCATTTCAGTAAGAGGGTGTTAGAAAGTATTTATTAGAAGATTTAAGCTTGTGTTAAGTAATTTTGGAGATGTTAGGAAAGCAAAAGTTTCTGAATTAGGTAACATTATGTATATTAATAAATCTTACCTAGAAGACAGGACTAGAATGAGGCTAATGTTGTAACTGGTCAGGAGGCAACCGCAATTATTATTATTCAGTTATATGGGGATGGCTTGTCACTTTCACATCTTGGACAGTGGTCATGATTTGTTTCTTTGTCATCATTCCTCATAGTCACAGAATATTCTTTTTTGATTTTGATGTTCCCTTAAATTGTTGATATCTAGCAGGAGAACACTAAAAATGTTTTTTTTTTTCTTTAATGAAGAAGTATTTTACTGACTATTAATCTTAAAAGCTTTGAAAAAAAGTTTTAGTTTTTTTTTTTTTTTAAGATTTTATTTATTCATTTGACAGACAGATATCACAAGTAGGTGGAGTGGCAGGCAGAGAAAGTGGAAGAAGCAGGCTCCCTGCCGCGCAGAGAGCCTAAGGTGGGGTTTGATCCCAGGACCCTGGGATCATGACCTGAGCGGAAGGCAGAGGCTTTAACCCACTAAGAGTCTGTTTCTTGGTTTGTTTCTCTCTCTTTTTTCCCCTTTGTTCATTTGTTTTGTTTCTTAAATTCCACATGAGTGAAATAATAGGATATTTGTCTTTCTCTGACTTATTTTGCTTATCATTATACTGTCTAGCTCTATTCATCATACCATTGCAAATAGGAAGGTTTTAATCTTTTTTATGGTTGAATAATATGTATATATATATGTGTGTGTATGTATATATATATATATATACATATAACACCCCCCCACTTCTTTATACATTTATCAATTGATGAACACTTGCACTGCTTCTATATTTTGGCTATTATAAATAATGCTGCTATAAAGATAGGGTCCCCTTGAATTGGTATTCTTGTATTCTTTGGGTAAACACCTAGAAATGCAATTGCTGGATCACGGTATAGTTCTATTTTTAACTTTTTGAGGAAACTCCATACTGCTTTCCACAGTGACTGCACCGATTTGCATTCCCATCAGTGGAAGAATATTCATTTTTATGCACATCCACACCACCACCACTTGTCGTTTTTTGTGTTTTCGATTTTAGGCATTCTGAGAGGTGTGAGGTGATACCTCACTGTAGTTTTGACTTGTGTTTCCCTAATGGCGAGTGATGTTGAGTATCTCTTTATGTGTCTGTTGACTGTCTTCTCTGGAGAAATGTCTATTCATGTCTTCTGCCCATTTTTTATTGGATTATTTGGGATTTTTTTAAAGTTAAGTTTTATAAGTTCTCTCTCTCTCTCTTTTTCTCTCTGTATAGGACTTTCACTACTTTTGTTAGGTTTATTTTTAGGTATCTTATTATTTTATTATGTTTGGTGCACTTATAAAAGGGATTGTTTTCTTAATTTCTCTCTGCTGCTTCATCGTTGGTGTATAGAGATGCAACAGATTCCTGTACACTGATTTTGTGTCCTGCAACCTTACTGAATTTATGAGTTCTAGAAACTTTTTGATGGAGCCTTTTGGGTTTTCTATATATAGTATTATGTCATCTGCAAGTAGTGAAAGTTTTACTTCTTACTTGCCCATTTGTGTGCCTTTTATGTCTTTTTCCTGTGGCTAGGACTTCCAGTACTATGTTGAATAAAAGTGGTGAGTGTAGACATCCTTGTCTTGTTCCTGACCTTAGGGGAAGTGTTCTCAGTTTTTCCCCATTAAGGATGTTGTTAGTGGTGGGTTTTTCATGTAGAACCTTTATTGTATTGAGGTATATTCCCGCTAAACCTACTTTGTTGAGGTTTTTTATCATGGATGGATGCTGTACTTGGTCAAATGCTTTTTCTGTGTCTGCTGAAAACATCATATGGTTCTGATCTTTTCTCTTGTTGATGTGATGTATCATATTGATTGATTTGCAAATAGTGAGCCACCCTTGCAAACCCAGGAATAAATCCCACTGGATCATGGTGAATGATTTTTTTTTTTTTTTAATGTGTTGTTGGATTTAGTTTGGTGGTATTTTGTTGAGGATTTTTGCATCTATGTTCACCAGAGATAATTGGCCTGTAGTTCTCTGGGTTTTTTGGTAATGTCTTTATCTGGTTTGGGTATCAGGGTAATGCTGGCCTCACAGAATAAATTTGGAAGTTTTCCTTCTTTTTTCTGGTTTCTTTTCTTTTCTTTCTTTCTCTCTTTCTCTCTCTCTTTTTTTTTTTTTTTGGAACAGTTTGAGAAGAATAGTTATTAAGTCTTCTTTAAATGTTTGGTAGAATTCCGCTGGGAAGCCATCTGGCCCTGGACTTTTGCTTTTTAGGAGTTTTTTGATTAATGATTCAATTTCTTTGTTGGTAATTGTCTGTTTAAATTTTCTATTTCTTCCTGTTTCAGTTTTGGTAGTTTATATGTTTCTAGGAATTTATCCATTTCTTCTAGGTTATCCAACTTGTTGGCCTATATTTTTTCATAGTACTCTCATTATTCTTTGTATTTCTATGGTGTTGGTTATTAATTTCCTCTCTCAGTTGTGATCTTATTTATTTGAGTCCTTTATCTTTTTTTTTTTTTTGATAAGTCTGGCTAGAGGTTTATCAATTTTACTGATTTTTTTCAGAGAACCAGCTCCTGGTTTCATTGCTCTGTTCTGTTTTTTTGTTTGTTTGTTTGTTTTGTTTTTAGTTTCTAGATCTTTTATTTCTGCTCTAATCTTCACTAATGCCTAGCTTTGAGTACCAGGCCAACTCATACCAACACCAAGTTCTAGCTGATATATCAAGCAACTAATGAATGTCAGGGGATGCTTTTCAAGTTTTCATACCCCATATATTTAATAAGCCCGTTTCAAGTGGGGTCACTTCCAAGTGAATCATAATAGAGAGGTAACAGGATCCTTAAGAGTTTTTAAGTGTATGCAGAGAAACTTTGTATGAAAGTAGACAGGGTTTTCTTCTAGAGTTTTGTCATTGAAGGAACCGTTGAATAGGAAGAACATCTCACTGAAACGCCCAATGGATGAACAATGACATTGATATGTTGTATGTCATAAATATCCAAAATATATGTTCTCCCATAACAACCAAATAATGGCAACTCTTCATATGTCAGTATATCTAAATATACACACTCTGTTTCTCACCTACCTCCCACCATTTACATAGGCCTAGGACTCAGGATCTTCACAGATTTTAACAAGATTGCAAACTCATAAATCCAGTTTCTGAATTTTTGAAGTCTATACAGAAGGAAAGGATAATATATTAAGTAGGATGCAGTATCCAGGGCATATAACAAATTGTTGTTCTCTGAAGTTTCACATTTATCATGCTTCCATTTTATCTCTTTGATGCTTTCCCTTATAAGAATTACTCTAGAACTTTTATTGCCTTCATGTATTTTAGATTTTGATTAGGACTTCCAAATTTATTATTTCTTTACTCTTAAAAAATCAAATAATATAAGCCACGATTTAAGAAGAAAAGTCATATAATCATAGATCTGGCCTTTTACAGAGACAAATTTCACCTTTAATTACAGGAAAACAATAATTTGGTCATATGGATTTTTCTTTTCTTAGTATAGAAAATTCTATTGTTTTGGAATATTTATGATTATACTTTGTGTTATGCAAACCTGATAACTATTGGACCAAAAGAAAGCTCACTTTCCCCCCCTATCTTCTTTGGTTTTAACAATTTTATGGTATACTCAAAAATACCACTTAGGTTTGTGCAGACTGTGAGCTAACCTCTAATAAATAGCACTTTTAGGTTTGTACAGTGTACAAACTATATAATCATATATGGGTGTCCTGGGTTTCCTGATACCCCAAATCCAAGGATATAATACCTCTCTACGGTTATTACAGGGCCTGTCATAATAAAATAAAAGATAAAATAAAATAAAAAATAATTATCTATTCTGTTTCCATGAACATCAAAGTCTGTAAAATATGCTCTACATAATAGCTAAGAGAGGAGATAATGATATTTCATAATTATATCTGCATTTAGTTACTTCAGGTGTATGTAAATAAAGTCATAGGCGGTTCACTGAGATATTAAATATATGTAGAATTTAGATAAAAGATGACGAGATAGAATTTAAAGTGAAGGTCTGGGTATTTGAAAACTTAAGGGAGAGAGGATATATATAATGATTTATATGTGATAGAAAATATAATGCAGGGCATTTAAAATATTGTTTTTTCTTGTATATAACTGAGAATATGAGTGGCTATATATGAAAAAAAAGAGAGAATTTGAGTGATTAGTCAGTGGCCAGGGGCTAGATTATAACAGAGTTTCAAACATACTAGAATTTTTAGAACTAATCTAATGGTGAGTTCTATTTGTTTGCTTTCTTTCGTTATGTTATAGTTTTATTTTTCAGTGGAATAACTTATAGATAAGAAAATACTCAAACCATAGGTTTGAAGATTTTTACATATGTGTATACCAACCAACTGGATTAAGTTATTACACATATTTAGTATTTCTGAAAGCCTCTTTTCTAATACTTATATTTGTTATTTATTCTCCTTTAATATCTCACTCTATGTTAACTAGATGGAATTTAAATAAAAACTAGAAAAAGAAAAGACGTGAGTGTTTTGGCTATAAGAAAAAATCTGAGTTCATTGTTGATGTTTGGATGTGGCAGCTTTTAAGCTTCACACTCCTTCTTCTGTCCCACTCTGGGAGAGCTGAAAAGAAAGCCTAGTTATTCTTCTTGTGCTGATGGAAACATCATACTATACATATAACAGCATGGGAGAGGAAATCACATGTTTAATTTCTTAAATAAAGGATTACTAAGATTTTGTTTCAGACTTTTTTTGAGAATACTTTGTTTAATAAAGTTTCAGCAATTACAGAAAAAAAATTTTGTCACAATGTCTGTGGTTTGAATGTTTCTTCGTTGTAATGCTCACAGAGATAGAAGAGTTTCTCAAAGATTATATCACATAGTAGCAAAAGGCAGCCATTTTTTTCATAGATTCCATGTGTACAAAAATGTAACAAGCAGGCATTGTAATGAGAAGATGAGGTGGCTCCTGGGCTGTGTCATGGGCCATTGTGCATGAATACTCTCAGCTCTGGAAAAGGGCAGCAACCAGCACTCTGTCACCATTTCTGATTCATTTTTCCTCTTATGGGCTCTTTGGTGTGGTAGTCAAGCTTTTTTTTTTTTTTAACTTTATTTTCATAAGAATTTGTCATATTTAAGTTATTAAATCTGTTGATCTCTAGTTGTTAATATTCTGTCATTATCCTTTTATGGTGTATAAAGTCAGTAATGTGCTCATGATATTGGTAGTTTCTAGTCTCCCCAGGAGCTTTTTAGTTTCATGAGTCCTTTTAAAAATCAAAATGCTCTTCCTTGTTTATTTAATTGATATCTACTTGTATTACCATTACTTTATTTACTCCTATTTATTTTTATTTTAATTTGCTCATCTTTTCCTTTCTTCTTAAGCTTAAAATAGATCATTAATCATCTTAAACTATGTTTCTTTCTGAGCATTGTCTGCATGTTCAATGATCTTTCTGAAGGACCAACTCAAAATATTTGATGTTTCAGAATTTTGTTGTTCCAGAATTTATTTTTTATTTTCCTCAGACTTTATTTTTTATTTTCCTCCATTTCTCTTTTCTCCAATTCTTAACCTACTATTCATGTATTTTTTGGAACATATGTATAATGATTGTATTAAAGTCTTCCTCTGACCAATAGATGGCTTATAAAATTCTATTAGAATTTTTTTAAATTGTGAATACAATTTCTTGCTTCTTCCTCCACCTCATTTCTTTCTTTCTTTTTTTTAAATTGTATTCTGGAAATTTTTATAAAAAACCAACTCCTGAAGCAGATTTTTACCATGATCCTTAATTCCAAATGTGTTAGCCATTTTTTCTCTGCAGCAATTAAGAGACTGATTTTTCAGATTTTTCTAAGAATTAATTTCAGCTGTGGCTGGACCACACCTTGAATTAGATTGAGTTCATTTGTCAATACTCAGTACCTGGTCTCTGGTGTTGCTACCACTGTGATTCAGATTGTTCCGATTTGTTCCGATGTTCTCAGTATTTGAGCTGGCACTATGGTAGGACCATAGTTTTAGATGGTTTTGGTGTACCAAATTCTGGTAACCGGGATCCAAAACCATGTGATATATAGAGTTGTATGATATATAGAGTTGTATGATATATAGAGTCGAATTTTCTCTGCTTTCCAGATTTTCTTAAGTGTCTCAGCAAATTTCTGGAAATGGAAGAGTGATTGGAAGAAACAATGACTTTGATAATTATTGCTATTGCATTTGGGACTTCTCTAGTTTATAATCAATTGCACCTGACAATAGTGTTGAAGAAATTAATGATTTCTCTTAGCCCACATTGGTGCCCAGACCAACTGCTTTTCTTTGGAATGAGGGTCACCATCATTCTTTGTTCCTTGAGGAATTTCTCATTCATTTCTGAATTTAATTCTTCAGGAGCGTCATGCATTTACAACTCTCTGATATTCCATATTGAAGTTTACATTTTTAATCCATCAGCTTTTTCCCTTTGTTGTTTTCACAGGCACAGAGACCTACTCTCTCCTTGTTCAGCCAGAAATGGAATTCTCATTACATTGAAGAATTTTATGCAGGTGAGCAATATGTTTAGCTTTATTAAAAAAAAAAAAAAAACAACTTGATATGTGGAGAGTGAGTGAAAGGAAGGAAGACAGCTAGCTGAAAGAAAAGAGAGATTGCAATGGTTGTGGAGAAAAATATTCTAGCTTATACTTGGATAATGTCAAATGCAGAATATTGGGTAGATCTGAGAGCATTGTTTCAATGGTAGCGTAGAAATAACTTGGCTATTGATGAGTTGGTAGGGTGAGAGAATAGCAGAATCACAATTGATGTTCAGATGTTTGAGGCAGTAGTTAGGTCTCTGAATGTAAATTCAATGAAGGCGGGTATTTTCAGCCGTTCATGATGTATCATAAATATCTAGAACAATGCTTAGCAAAGAGTCTGTGGTACATAAATATTGATGAATATGATGGATGAAGAAGAGGTTAGAGCTGTAGGGAACATGTTGGGTTCATTTCTCTTGACTGATATTCACTAGTGTTTAAATTGAAGTGTATGGTAGGTATATCAATCTGTAACCTAGAAGAGAAGCCCCAGCTGAAGACAGTTATGTTGTGGAATCATCAGTCAAGCCTCTTTAGATCTTTAACAACGGCTTACAATTAGATATTAGAAAGTAGCAAACATATTACATTTACATGTTTATTACAGCTAAACAAAGCCTGTTATATGAATGAAACTTTGGCATAAGTATCCAATTACTATTAGTGGCTTATTTTGTTATGCATGAGGTTTACATAGTTTTATTCACAGAATTTTATGTTATAATAGTTTCAAATGTCTTTTTTAGGGGTGCCTAGGTGGCTCAGTGGGTTAAAGCCTCTGCCTTCGGCTCAGGTCATGATCTCAGGGTCCTGGGATCGAGCCCCACATCGGGCTCTCTGCTCAGCAGGGAGCCTGCTTCCCTTCCTCTCCCTCTGTCTGTCTCTCTGCCTGCTTGTGATCTCTGTCTTTCAAATAAATAAATAAAATCTTTAAAAAAATGTCTTTTTTAAAAAATCAGTATTATTCTATACCTTTTTGTTATCAGTGCCTGTGGAGATTCAGGTAAATGCCTTGAAATGTACATTTTAAAGTTTTGGCGAGTCCTACATATTCATGAAATCAAATATCTAGAATCATAGAAGTTGCAGCAGTAACTCATATTTTGTGAAGAGGCATGTTTTATCAATGTATTAGTTTTGATTAGAAAGTCTAAAAATAGGCTGATGGCTTTAGTGAATCTGGGAATATAAATCTATATTTCCTTTATAATAAAAGATAAAAATGAAGTTGGATTTTAACATGATAATGTGGAGTTTACCAAGAATTCATTTGTACTTATCATTCTTTAAAAGTAGTAGGGGATATTGTACTACTTGTTCAGCTGTCCTATATTTAAAACTATAAAGCCAGAAATGTATTAAAAATAACCAAAATTTTTCAAGTGACCTTAATAACAATTGGAATGGTTTGTGTGTCACATACATCTCACACTTACTCCTGCCTTAATAAAATTTCAGAAGTTTCTAGAATTAACAATGGGTGAGATATTTTCCCTTTTTGGGGGGTATTGTAACAAATTGTTTATCATATAATTTATTTTTGCTGCATGTTGCTTATAAAACTACTTCCTGAATGTAATACTTGGTATGTACTTAATTGTTTTGCTTATGGAGGTATTTTATAAATTGGTGTTTTTAATATTATTTACCTTCAGATGAATGTTAGTGTATATGTATGTGTGTAGTGATAGAAATTTCTTTTTGAATCTCCATATTTTATTGATCATTTTGAATATGATATTAAACATTGTACTTCCTTCTGGAGGTAGTAACAAATTATAGAGTAATTTTTCTACTTTTTAATTGGCTCCCTTATATGAGTAATGCAAGATTATAAAATGTATATGATAGTCTTATTTGTAGCTGTTGATATTACTATCTAATAGATATCCATTGCTGCTATATCCAATTATCCTGTTAGTTTCATACCTAAAAAAAGTTATTCTCATTTTATTTCCATTGTCAAATAAATGGAATTTATTTGATTAAATAGTAAAATATTTGGGGATACCTGGGTGGCTCAGCCTGTTAAGCATCTGACTCTTGATTTCAGCTCAGGTCATGATCTCAGGGTCATGAGATCAAGCCCCAACTCAGGCTCTCTGCTCAGCAGAGTCTGCTTGAGATTCTCTCCCTCTGCCCCATCCCTGCTGGCACACTCACTCTTTCTCTCAAATAAATAAAAAATACATATTTTACATTGTATTTGTAGTACTCAGTATAGTGTTCATAAACTACTAGAGTTCGTATACAGCTGCTTAAAATTTAAATATGTCAAGCATTCTTCTAAATGTTTTCATTTTATATCACTAATATTTCATATTGTTTAATTGAATGGCTTACAGAAATAGAATATATTCCTATTATCAATCAATAAAATTCCTTTAAACCTGTAGTGTCTTTATTGGTGCAAGATATACTTGCTGGTATATTTTGTGTTTTCTTACCTCATTTAATGGATTTTTTTTTGGTAGATCATTCATAGTTGAAAGCCACAAGAGCTTATGTCTCTTTCTGTTACATGAAATATCAAATTTGACAGTGGTACGTTGACTACCTTAAACATTCTAAGTACCCTGCTTTCCAATATAACTATCCATTTCCCTCACCAAGTCAACAGTCTTCCTTGTAGTTTTATTTGTTCTCACTAATATTAATCATATTATTTTAAAGATGGACTCTTGATGGAATTAAGGACTAATAACAAAATTATGGCATGCCACATCAGAGCAAACCAAATGAAATAGTTACCTTTTTATTATTTGGGAAGTATAATGATATCTTTTGGAATGTTTGGTTTTGTTATTCTTTGACTAAAGACTTTCCTTAAAAGGTAAGTGCTTACTTTTAACTTCGTTACTTTTTAGCTGGAGAGACAGAAGATGAACAAGATAACAAGTCAAACACTTGGTATTTTAGAATGTGGTTAATGCTGTGAAGAAACACAGTATAGGAAAGTAGCAGTGTGTGTGTGGGGAGGGGGCACACACGCGTAGGGGCTTGAAGGTTGTAACTTTCAACAGTATATTAGTTTCTTGTGGCTACTGTAACAGATTATCATCAACAACAGAAACGTATTCTCTCACCTCAAGATGTCTCTCCCTGCAGAAGCTCTTTCAGCTGCCTGGTGGCTGTGGACATTCCTAGTGGCTATATCATTCTCATATTGTCTCTGTTTCACATTGCCTTACTTACTTCTGTGTCCCCTCCTCTTCTGACTGTCTTACAACTTCCTCTGTCTTTCTCTTGTAAGTACTCTTACTATTGGATTTAGGGCAATCTTGAATAATTAAGGTTTACCCATCTCAGGATTCTTGGCTTAACCATTACCTGCAAAGGTGCTTCTTCAAATAAAGTAATGTTCACAGATTCCAGGGATTTGTGTGACTATCTTTTGGGGCCAGCAATTTTTCAGACTACCGCAGTGATTAAACCCAAGAAAGATTAGGTCGATTCTGGAATGGAGGAAAACAGTGCTTGCAATGAGGAAGAGAAAAGAATCAATCTTGAGATATACTATTTTGCAGGACACTGCAGAAATAAAAGTTTATGCCCTTGCTATTTAATTAATTAGGTAATTAGAAATAATTATGGAAAATGTGTATGCCAATGTGTATATTGGGAATCAGGCTCTCCAGGCACCATTATTAATTATATTTTCCTAGGGGAGCAGCTAGCCAGGAATCATTAGCACTATAGAATAGCAGACAGCTTTAGGCCCCACACTGCATAGCACCATTATTATAAACATGAGGGTCCGGGCTGAATGTACCAGAAAGTTTTTAAATAAAGAGGGAGGCAAAAGGCATGTTGAGATATTCTTCTATAACAAGGGTTCTTTCATGTAACAAGTGAGGCCAAAGTACATTCTAGAGAAGCAGACTGCAGAAGGAAACCATACCTCAGGGAGAAGATAAAATGGAAAAAAAAAAAAACCTATTTAATTAAATTACGGTATGGTTAGTGCTACATTTAAGCTATCAGATGTGGGTGAACATCAGGGGCTTTTTAAGCAAAGGAAACACAATACAAGTCAAGTAGCAACAAAGGGCACATCATGCAGTGGTGGTGAGATTGGTGCGGAATGGATTGACTAGAATGAATTTTGTTGAAGAAGGAAAGGTGGTAAATGCGAAGATTTGGGGTATTCTTCTAGAAAGTAGATATTTGTGTTAAAGGTTTGACATTTCAGGGAAGCAGCCCCAGAGAAGCATAAGTGATAAAGCTGTGTTTGATGTGCAAATGAGACTTGGGAAGAGATATGGTAGCTCCATTCTCTACCCTCCTTTCCAAGCTGAGAGAAATAGTGGTTAGCTCCCTGCTGATGATCAAAATCTTTGTTTCTGACCATCTTTCCTGTAAATATATGGCAGTTCTGTGTAGGTGAATTGGACCCTAGAACTGTGAAGCTCCAGATGATAGGCTGGCCCAGGACTTTTTACAGTGCCAAAACAGTGACAGAACAAATTAGACATCCAAACCATGTTGGAGCTTTTGAGTGTCACTTCCCAAACTAACCTGTGTCTACCAGTGAAACAACCTGTGATGAGGCCAAGTATCCATATATGGATATTCTAGGTTTCCATTTCCCTTACCTTAACCCAAACTTTTTGTTTTGTTTTATTTTTTTATTTAATTTCTTTCAGTGTAACAGAATTCATTGTTTATGCACCATACCCAGTGTTCCATGCAATACGTTCCCTCCATAAGACCTACCACCAGGCTCCACCAATCTCCCACCCCCAACCCCTTCAAAACTCTCAGATTGTTTTTCAGAGTCCATAGTCTCTCATGGTTCATCTCCCCCTCCAGTTTCCCTCAACTCTCTTCTCCTTTCCATCTCCCCATGTCCTTCGTGTTTAACCCAAACTTTTTTTTTTATAAAAATTTTATTTATTTATTTGACAGATAGAGATCACAAGTAGGCAGAGAAGTAGGCAGAGAAAAAGGGAGAAGCAGACTCCACGCTGAGCAGAGAACCCGATGTGGGGCTCGATCCCAGAATCCTGGGATCATGACCTGAGCGGAAGGCAGAGGCTTTAACTCACTGAGCCACCCAGGCGCCCCTAACCCCATCTTTTAAGTGTGGTTTTTTTTCCCTTTAATTTTCTGACCAAAGAAGAGGTGAAAATGAGAAAATAAGAAAATCTAAATCATCTACAGAATGAAGTGATTGGATGACCACAAAGCTGGTTTAGAGTAGAGGAAGAAGGAGGAGGAGGGGAGGAGAAGCCAGACAGATGCAAGCTGCTAAGAATGAGATCTGTAACTTGAGGACTGAAGAGTTTTGAGAAATTTTCTTATGCTAGCTACAGTCTATTTCCACGTCAGTCTCCCATACCGATAAACATACTGCATCAACCTGAAATTTCAGCAGAGATCTGCACAATTATTTGGTGCTTTTGGAGTCAGATTATCCTTTTCAATATGCAAACATTTTAAATTTATCCTTTTCCTTCATTCCTCCCTCCCTCCCTTCCTTTTTCTTTCTTTTCTATTCTGTCTGTTTTCATACATTTCTATGAACATTTATTGTGTTTTCTGTTCTGAGAGTATGTAAATTCTGAGATCTTATTATTTTTATGTTTTAATTTCAAATTTTCTTTTCCTCCCTTCCTCCCTCCCTCCCTCCCTTCCCTTCCTTTTTTATAAAATTATGTCAATAGTGAATGCAAGTTTTTACTTTTTACCTGACAAAATAATGTTAGAAATGTATGTTTGTTCCTCAGTTAATTTGTGTGTTTATATATAAAGTAATATAATTTGGTCTGTGAGATCCAGTACTGGTTCAGGTGATTAAAAAAAAAATTAGTGAAAATTAAAAACAAAATTACCAAGGTTTGATCAGATTAATCTTTCACAGAGAGAGCTTTGCAATGTGGACAGTGGATAAGAGAAGGCATAAGAGGTGATGGGGACAATCCTGTGGGCCAGCAAATAAAGTAGGAGTTTAGGAGTATTATTCAGGAGAATGATAATACAAATATAAACTATAAGAGGATAAAACCAAAGAGGAAAATGTGTACTGAAAGTGAGGTTGTTGTTGATGTTTTTAGCAAAATAAGCAATGTTTGCTGATAAACTAGACATAAATGATAGGAAAAAGGTAAATGTTAGAAGAGTCCATCTTCTAGCTTGCATGGATAAGGGAAGAGAATCATCATAATGTAAATAGGAAGAACTGTAGGAAACACACATTTGGAAAAAGAGAGAAAGTAGTGATTATTTTGAAAGATTACAGCAGGTCTGTAGAACCACTCAACAAAACATTTAAAGACTGGGCAAAATCTGTCAATTGCAGAAGATACTAAAACAGCAAAACAAAACCCAGAAAAAATTCCCAAACTTAAAATTATCTGAAAAAGCTCTTTATCTAATTTTCATGCTAAGTGATGTTGGCACAGCCTTATCTGATTTGATAAATGTGGAGTTTCACTCTTGAATATAAGCCTTTGTTTTCCAACTACATGCAGTTAGTATGTCTGTTTGTGTGTATATGTATGTATACTATACATACATATTATGGGTACCTTTGTATCTTACAGGCTCGATGAAGTATGATTTGCTAGAGTATGGGAAAAAAATGTGATTCTCTAGTCTCCTAATGTTTTCAGTTTTACTGTTAAATACTTTAGTGATTTCATATATGCTTATCTTCTGAATACAGAAGACAGTTTGAACTTTATTGACTTTTTAATTTAATTTTTTCCTCCAAATAGAGTGCATTTGTACATGTAAGTTGTATTAGTTTTCTATGGCTGCTGTAACAAATTATCACACATTTAGGTGCTTAAAACAACACAAATTTGGTATCTGGTAGTTCTGCGGGTTAACAGTCAACATAGGTTCCGCTCTCTAAAATCTAAATGCTGTTAGGGTTGCATTCTTTTTTGGAGAGAAACTGTAAGAGAGAATCCACTTCCTTGATTTTTTCCAATCTAGAAAAGCTATCCACATTTCCTGTCTAGTGGTCCCTTTGCTCCTTCTTTAATAGAGCACCTCTTGGACCCTGATTGCATTGTCCTATCTCCCTCCGACTCTCTCCTCTATTATCTCTGTTTTGCATTTTTAGGATTCAGCCCTTGTGATTACATTGAGCCTCCCCAGATAAACCAATATAATCACCCTATTTTAAGG